>NC_056733.1:862639970-862897470 GCF_019279795.1 Protopterus annectens | reverse complement strand
CTTTTAGGGCAATTAACTACCATGCTTATAGGACCAGGTACAATTTGGCTCTCATTTTTTAGGTTTCTAAGTTGGTTTCTGACCTTCCTAACTCTGAGTAGAAGGGCTTAGCCCTTTCCCTGATGGGATTCACTTCGTAAGTTGCTAGCCATTCAGTCAAATGCAACTGATGCATCTTGCAGGGATGCTGCCTTTGGTTCAGTTATGAGGTGTTATTGGCTTCATTTTTCAGGATTTTCCTGATGACATCATGGCCAAATTTTTAGAGGCTCCTTTGGGTAACAAAAGTCTTTTTGGACTCCTGACTTACTCAAGTCCCTCCAGGATAAGGGCAAAGCCTTGCAGGAGCTGAAGCACATTTTTGTTTCTCCTGTTACTAAGTTTTAGAGAAACTATCCTTCCAAGTCTGCCTTTGTTCATAGGCAATTTCACCCTCCTCCTCCTAAGGGTAAGAAGGATTCTAGGTGTGTTCCCCCTGGACTTCTTTTCAGGACAAATCTGGCTCTATTTGATGGTTTATTGCCTCCACCCCTTGGCCAGGTTCCCTTGTCTCTCCACCTTTCCCTGTCTTTTCCAAATTGGCTACGAATCACCTCATACTCCTGGGTTCTGTCCATTATCCATCAGGGATATTTCATGGTTTGGATGTCCCTTCCTCCCTTTTCAGGCATTCTTTAAACCATTTGGGAACAGCTTTCTCATTTTCCAGAGGTTCTTCACTGCCTTTCGGATCAGGGCACCATTCAAGCCATGCCTCTCACCCAGGTAGGGAAGGGATTCTATTCTGGAGAATGTTTTGGTCCCATGAAAGGAGAGTACATGGAGACCAGTTCTGGAGCTTTTCCTGCTAAACACTTTTCTTAATATTCCTTCCTTTTGGATGTTATCCATTCAGGCATTGTTTCCTCTTCTACTTTCTCAGGCCTTTCTGGTTTCTCTGGATCTGAAGGATGCATACCTTCACATCCCCATCCCTCCTCTTTTCAGAAAGGTTTTTTTTTTTGTTTCTCTATCTATGTTTTGCATTTTTAGTTCCCTGCTTTGCCTTTTGACCTCTCCATTGGCCCAAGGGTATTCACCAAATGCCTCACTCTTGTCACTGCTTTTTGCAAGCTTCAACATATTCAGATTTTTCCCTAGCTGGACGATATGCTTATTCAAGCTCCTTCTCTCAGCAGTCTGCTTCAGGATCTCTGTTTTATTTCTTGCCTATTACACAGTCTGGGGTTCAACATAAACTTTCAGAAATTAGTTCTGATGCCTTTCCAGGGTCCTATGTTCCTTGGATGCAGGCTTCATATGATTCCCATGTTGGCATCTCTCTTTGCCCCCAAGGATCTGTTTCTGATAACTTTTTGTCCACTCCCTTATTCCTCTGGCATCTGTCACAGTCAGGGAATTTCTCAGGGTCCAGGGGTCCATGGCTTCCACCATTCCATGCTCCCTCTTGGCAGGCTTCATATGAAGAAACTTCAGTGCTATTTCAAATCGGTATGACTTCAACATTGCCACCCCTTGAGTTTTTGGGTGCCTTTTCTTCAATGTCTCAAGCATTAGCTTTAGCAGTGGATTCATCAACTCTGTTAATCCAGGGCTTCCTTTTCAAGCTACAGTTCTCACAGAGGAGCTTTTTATAGATGCCTCAGGCAGGGGGTGGGGGATTCAGGATCTCTGGCCTCCTCATCTGGGGTCAGACCCTAGCAAGATAAAAGGGATAAGGGCTGTGGTTCTGGCTCTGCAAGCTTTTCATTCCCTCTTTAATCCTGGGCACCTCAAAATTTTTACAAACACCACCATGATGTGGTATGTTAACAACCAGGGGCATGAGGTCGTATCATCTTTGCAGACTAGCTCTTCAGGTCTGGGATCTAGCTATCCAGAACAGTATCAAGTGACCCTTCATGTGGTTTACATTCCCTCGGAGCACAATCTAGCGGCAGACTGAGTAGGTCCAGTTCACAGGCTCACTAATGGATGCTTCACAGAGATGTGTTCTTGGACATTGAACAATGATGGGGTACTCCTCAGACATATCTTTATATCTCCTCTCTAAAGAGACAACTTCCTCTATTCTGTTCCAGAGTTCCAAGTCCTCTGGCTTGCAAAGTGGATGCCCTGTCTTTCCCTTGGAAGAGGATGTTTCTAAATGCTCCCCCCTTCCTCTGTTGCCATGAGTTCTGCACAAGATCAGTCAGAGCTCTCCCAAAATCTTGCTGGTGACTCCTCTTTGGTCCAGACAACATTGGGCCCCTTCTTTTTCACTTGATATGGGGCAATTTCCACAAGTTACCTGACCAGGTGGATATTCCCACACAAGACAAGGGGTCTGTTATCCATCCTCACCTGTCCACTCTTCAAATGACACTGCGGATGATAGGGTTTTGATCCCTTTCAGGCATCCCCTTTTCTGAAGATGTGCTTCTAGTTCTGCAGGATACCAGGACACCCACTACCAGGAAATCATGTATGTCCAAATGGAAAAGCTTTTCTGTCTGGTGCTTCTCTTGCCATTAAGATATTGTATCAGTGGAGGTTCCTCTGGTTCTCTCTTGTGTGATCTGCTCCATGCTGGGTTGGCATATTCTTCAGTAAAAGCTCAGCTGTCAGTAATTTCTGCTTGTCTGCCCTTGACTCCTCCTTTGGCCTCTAGGTTTGAGGTCAAGCAATTAATTAAAGGTGTCCTTCCTATCAGGCCTCACAGGAAGATTATTCTGAGTTCTTGTGACCTTAAGTTTGTACTTGAGAAATTGACTCAGGCTCCTTTTGAGCCTGCTTCTTCAGCTTCCTTAAGACTGTCCTGCTTTTGGCTCTTACTTTAGCTAAGAAAGTGTCTGAACTTCTGGCTGTCATGGCTATTCCTCCTTTTTCAGTTTTTCATAGAGGAAGGGTGTCTCTTTGTATTAATCCTTCTTTTATGTCCAAGGTGGTCAATGAGTCATCCCTTAATCAGTCTGTGAAGACTGGTAGAGATGGGTGAAGGCTGTCAGCCTAGTCAAATATAATTCATTACATAATTCTATCATTTGTAAATACTGTGAAACATTGAACTTAAAACAATGTGGCAACATTGCCATCTGCTGTAAAGAAAGCTAAGTCAAGCATTTCTTGTTGGTCCTTTGAAATTAAAATTATTTCATCACTGCCTTTGATGTTTACAAGTCAGCTCCAGTCCGGCCTAGATGAAGGCTTCCTGCTTATTAGTTTAAGGCTAAAGTTAATGACCAGAATGTACACGTGGAATGTCCTTTATTGCTCTATGTAAGTAATTTATTTTAGAAGTGTATTTTCTTGTAGCAATAGCTAGGAATTAGAAAGTTTAGACTAAGTGTTTTTCTGTGATGTCAGAACTGTACTACTGATTTATTTTAAGTATTTCTCTGTGATCTCTGAACTCTTTTGACTAGCACTGTGTAGTAGAAAGTATTGTTTTGTGGTTTTAATTATTTATTATTAAATATTTTAAAACCTTTTAACTCTGGCTGGTTTGTGTAGAAATAAGTTAAGCTCTAAAGTACATTGCATATTTATAGAGTTCATTGTACAAAGCCACTCTAATAAGCCTTGACTGATTAGTCACACTTACCAATTGGATAATAATATTGTACAGTAATAATTGGACATCCTTTTAAGGGCCTTTGAGTAGCTGATAATATTAGCTGGGTGGTGGCATTAATTACTACCATATAGTCTGGGTAAAAGGGGCACAGCTGGAAAACCTGTGCCAGCCTTCCCCAGAAGTGTCTGTGTGGTTGTGTAAATTCTTATCTCAAAGTGTGTGGGTGTCAGCTACTTGGGCAGGGACACAAAGCACTGGTTGGACAGAGAGGATGCTGGAGATTTTAGCTCGCTCAGCTAGGCTGAGATCTGGACCCTAAAGCTGTGCCAGTGGGGAGTCTTGTTGGGGACCTGGGGAGCAAGGGAACGATCAACCCCAGACTGACTGTGATCTCTGTGTGCTCTTAAGGGAAATTGCACTTTACTGTGTGTATTTGTTATCCTTTCCTGATATATGAGACACCCTCTCTGGTGTTAGTGGTGAGGATTTAGGCTCCTTGATTGTTGGGCTACGGCACAGGCATCACATATTAATTGGTGGCAGTGGTGGGATATCTTCACATATTAATTGATGGCAGTGGTGGAATTAGAAGCAAATGAGAGACTGCAACATTTGCAGGCTGAGGAGAATGAGAACCTGTTACGTTTGTAAGCTGAGGAACAAGAGAGAGAGACAGAGGCAGCATGAGAAGGAGATGCTGACTCTTTGCCAGAGTCATGGAGGTAATGGGGAAGGGAGTAACTGGACTCCAGAAGCACAAAAGGTCAGTAAATTTCTTCCACAGTTTAAAGAGGGGGATAATTTTGATAGTTTCATTCATATGTTTGAGAGGGCATGTAAACAGTATGAAGTTGACCAAGGGATCTGGGTGCGGTTCCTGACCCCCTTACTCCATGGTAAAGCTGTAACTGTTCTTTATAAAATGTCTGACATTGCATGTTTTGATTATACTGCTGTAAAAAACTGCCTTTTAGAACGGATCTGTTTAAACTAACACTTGAAACGTATATGAAAAAGTTTTGTGAGCATAGATGCAAGGCAGATGAAAGTGTATGTGAATATGTTGCTGAATCGAGCACTTATTTCCATAGGTGGGTGAGTGGATGTCAGGTCACTACTTTTGAAGGGTTGGCAGACTTTTGGTGAGGGAACAAGCCCTTAGCACTTTGTCTGAGGACATGAGGATCTGGTTAGCTGATAGACAATGTGCTACTTCAGATGAGTTGTGGAAGAAGGGAGACCTATACCTGGCAAGAAGGGCAGCTCTGCACAGGAAGGGGATCCCCAGTACTGCTCATGGGTCTAAAGGAACCCATGGTGGGCAGCACAGACTGCCCCAACAGAATCTGCCAGTAGCAGGGGAAGTCACTAATCCAGGTACATGTCCAGGAGCTAGGGTTAAATGTTTTGAATGCAACCAGTGGGGCCATGTGGCATACAGATGTCCACAGAGGCAAGGTAGGGAACAAATGTGAGGGAGCCAGTAAGTGGGAAAGACAAAATGCCAATAGTAGGTTGTCTTGGGACAACAAGGGTACCAAACTACCACCAGAGGCTGTATCCTATTGTAGTGAATGGCAAAGAGGCCATTGCCAAGAGAGACACAGCCTCTGATATAACCATTGTAAAGCCTGCAATGGTTACAGAGGAGCACTACTTGCCTGGGAAGTCTACTCCAGTCAGGGCTTTAGGAGGGATCCCATTCCAAATACCTTTGGCTAGAGTTCACCTTGACTGGGAGGGTGGAAAAGGAAGCCAGCAAGTAGGTGTGTTTGAGGATATATCTGCAGATGTCCTGATAGGGAATGATTTTGATAGTGCAGTACCCTGTGCTTGTGCAGTTACACACAGTCAGGCTTGGAGACAGGCAGGTAAGTCTGGAAGCCTGGGGCAGACCCAGACAGACAGACTGCATACTTGCAGCTAGGATGGATGAGGTGGTTACTTCAGGGAGTAAGCTACACTGTAGCATTGAGACTGAAAGTGAGCCACAGCTGCTTGGGGTACTGATGGTCCCTTGGACAGAGTGACTGCAAAGGTAGAGGTGAGTAATAGTACCCAGGCTGACAGTGAGTCACCACTGTCAGAGGGTGCCAGACTTCCTGTGGAAGGGGAGCTGGGAAGGGTTACAAGGAGGGAGTTGAGACAGGCTCAGCTCTCAGGCCCTACATTGCAAGGCCTGAGGCAGGTAGCTATGGAGGCACCTGATTCTCAAGGAAAGGGGGACTCTGTATACGGGGACAAAGGATTACTGTACAGAGAGTGGACCCCTGAGAGAGGGCCGGAAGGTGAGAGAGTACAGCAGTTGGTAGTGCCTAGAGCCTAACATCTGGTGCTTCTAGTCATAGTCCATGATATTCCTTTTGCAGGTCATATGGGCATAAAACGTACAAAGAGACGTATTATGCAAAACTTCTATTGGCCTGGAATTTCCAGAGATGTAACAGGGTACTGCAGGACCTGTGAGCAGTGCCAAAAGGTAGGCAAGGCAAGAGACAAGGTGAGAGCTCCTTTGATGCCTTTGCCTGTGATTGAGGAGCCATTTCAGAGAGTAGCTATGGATATTGTGGGTCCTCTGAGTACCCCAAGTTCCATTGGGAAAAAGTATATCCTAGTGGTAGTGGATTATGCTACACAATACCCTGAGGCAGTGACTTTGTCCTCCATTGAGGCAGAGAAGGTGGAAAATTCTTTATTAGAGATTTTCAGCAGGATAGGCTTCCCAAAAGAAATACTGACTGACAGAGGTGCCAATTTCATGTCAGACCTGCTGGCTTGTCTGTGGAAGTCCTGTGCAGTGAAGCACATGAAGACCACCCCTACCATCCCCAGAGAGTTTAAACTCTACAATCAAGTCCATGCTATGGGCATTTGCAGATTAGTTTAAGAGGGAGTGGGACAAATATTTGCCCAGAGGGAGTGGGACAAATATTTGCCCCATCTGTTGTTTGCTTACAGAGAGGTTCCCCAAGAATCCACATTTTTTCACCTTTTGAGTTGCTGTATGGGCATAGGGTGAGGGGACCTCTAGATTTAATTCGAGATGAGTGGGAAAGTGAGTGTGAGTCTCACAAGGAGTCTGTTGTGGCATACATCCTAAACATCAAGAGAAGGCTCAGGGAACTCATGGGCTTGGCCCAGGAGAACCTGGCAAAAGCCCAACAACAGAAAAATGTGTGATATGACAGGAATGCTTGAGCTAGAGAATATGCTGTGGGGCAGCAGGTAATGGTTCTCATTTCTTTCAGACACAACAAGCTGCAAGCAGCTTGGGAGGGACCCTACAAGGTGGTAAGAAAGGTACGTGATGTTAACTACATAGTGGAACTGCTAGGCAGACAGCAGGGGCACAAATTGTACCATGTTAACATGATAAAACCTTACCATGATAGGGAGGCCCTTGTGCTGAGCATTTGCAGTGAATTGCAGGAGGAGTCTGAGGGAGACTTGGGGACTGATCTCCTCAGTGAGGCTCAGGCAGACATCTCAGTGGAAGGTGTAGCAATGTCCCAGCAGCTATCTTCTAATCAGGTTCAAGAAATCCGGGCAGTGTTGCAGGAATTTTGGGACATGTTCACTGGGAAACCAGGGTACACCCACCTAGTGCAGCACCAGGTGGATACAGGACCCCAAAGGCCTATTAGGCAGGCCCCTTATAGGGTGCCTGACAGAGTCAGACAAACCCTGAGGGAAGAGGTACAGGAGATGTTAGAACTAGGGATGATTCAAGAGTCCAACAGTCCCTGGGCCTCCCCAGTGGTGATGGTGCCAAAGAAGGATGGCCGCACCGGGTTCTGTGTGGAATATAGGAAATTAGTCACACAGATTCAGATGCTTACCCCATGCCTAGGACAGATGAGGCCGAAGAGCAGCTGGATGCAGCTAAGTATCTTACAACCATTGATCTTACCAAGGGTTACTGGCAGGTGCCCTTGACTCCCAGTGCCAGAGAGAAGTCAGCCTTTGTGACTCCTTTTGGCTTATATGAGTTCCACAAGATGCCCTTTGGGATGAATAATGCCCCAGCGACTTTCCAGAGGCTGGTAGATCATATCCTAGCAGGAGCAGAAGAGTTTGCACTTGCTTACCTAGATGATATTGCCATCTACAGCCATTCCTGGCCAGTGCACCTTCAGCATGTCAGGGAGGTGATGGGCAGACTACAGAGGGCAGGGTTGACCATTAAGCTGAGCAAATGTCAGATTGTTATGGTGGAGGTCTCCTACCTAGGACATAGAGTGGGGAGTGGTAAGATAAGGCCAGAATCTGCCAAAGTGGAAGCTATTCAGGCATGGCCTGCACCTGTTACTAAAAAGCAGGTGAGGGCATTTTTAGGGACAGCAGGGTACTACAGAAAGTTCACCCCCAGTTATAGTATCATAGCTGCTCCCTTCACAGACCTGACAAGGAAGAACAGGCCAGATAAGGTAGTGTGGACCTCAGCATATGAGCAGGCATTCCAGAAGCTTAAAGAAGCTTTGGGAGACCCCCCTGTGTTAGCCTGTATAGATTACAGCAAAGAATTTGTTGTGCAGGTGGATGCTTCAAACCATGGGGTGGGGGCTGTACTTAGCAGATTTCTTCAGAGGAGGAAGAGCACCCAGTGGTTTATCTCAGTCATAGGCTCCAACCCAGGGAGGAATGCTATACAGCTGTAGAAAAGGAATGTCTAGCCATAGTGTGGGCACTGCAGAAACTTCAGGCTTATCTGTATGGAAGGAAATTCACTGTCATGACAGATCACAACACTCTAACATGGTTAAACAGAGCCAGTCAGCAAAATGCCAAGTTGGTAAGATGGAACCTGGGGTTGCAAGCATATGATATGTCAGTGCAGCACCACAGTGGGAATACCAATGCCAGTGCAGATGGGCTGTCAAGACAGGGAATGGGGTAGGTATACTCAGATAGACCTAACCCTCTCAAGGTGAGTTTCTCAAGGGTCATTTGAAAAACTAGCTTGAGTTCTTTGGGAGGGGGGAGTGAAGACTGGTAGGTATGGGTGAAGGCTGCCAGCCTAGTCAAATAGAATTCGGTACATAATTCTATCATTTGTAAATACTGTGAAATGTTGAACTTAAAACAATGTGGCAACATTATCATCTGCTGTAAAGAAAGCTAAGTCAAGCATTTCTTGTTGGTCCTTTGAAATTAAAATGATTTCATCACTGCCTTTGATGTTTACAAGTCGGCTCCAGTTCGGCTAGATGAAGGCTTTCTGCCTATTGTTTTAAGGCTAAAGTTAGTGACCAGAATTTACATGTGGAATGTGCTTTATTGCTCTGTGTAAGTAAGTTATTTTAGAAGTGTGTTTACTTGTAGCAATAGCTAGGAATAAGAAAGTTTAGACTAAGTGTTTTTCTGTGGTGTCAGAACTATACTACTGATTTATTTTAAGCATTTCTGTGTGATCTCTGAACTCTTTTGACTAGCACTGTGTAGTAGAAAGTATTATCTTGTGGTTTTAATTATGTATTATTAAATATTTTAAAACCTTTTAACTGTGGCTGGTTTGTGTAGAGATAAGTTAAGCTCTAGAGTACGTTGCATATTTATAGAGTTTATTGTACAAAGCCACTCTAATAAGCCTTGACTGATTAGTCACACTTATCAGTTGGATAATAATATTGCACAGTAATAATTGGACACCCTTTTAATTGCCTTTGAGTAGCTGATAATATTAGCTGGGTGGTAGCAGTAATTACTACCGTATAGTCTGGGTAAAAGGGGCACAGCTAGAGAACCTGTGCCAGCCTTCCCCAGAAGTGTCTGTGTAGTTGTGTAAACTCTTATCTCAAAGTGTGTGGGTGTCAGCTACTTGGGCAGGGACATGAAGCACTGGTTGGACAGAGAGGGTGCTGGAGATTTTAGCTTGCCCAGCTAGGCTGAGATCCAGACCCTATAGCTGTGCCAATGGGGAGTTTTACTGGGGACCTGGGGAGCAAGGGAGTGATCAGCCCCGTACTGACTGTGATGTCTGTGTGCTCTTAAGGGAAATTGCACTTTACTGTGTGTATTTGTTATCCTTTCCTCATATATGAGATGCCCTCTCTGGTGTTAGTGGTGAGGATTGAGGCTCCTTGATTGCTGGGCCATGGCACGGGCATCACACAGTCTATTCACCTTCCTTCCTTTTTTTTACTTCACAGTCTGCCAGTGAGAAGGTTCTTCACACATTGTATTTGCGTAGGCAGCTCAGGTGCTATTTGAATAAGTTTTTCACAGATCTGAGCAGCATTTAGTTTCTTTTCATCCCAGGACTTTGGCTTTGGCTGTTTCTAAGCAAACCATCCCTCCTGGATTTCTAAGGATATCTCCTTTTGTTTTTCCTTACAAGGCAAATGTCTTTCCATGTCTGTAAAGACTCATTTTACTAGGGCAGCTGCCTCCTCTGGTGCCTTTTTCAAGGGTTTGGATACCATTTCTGTCCTTGAGGCTGCTACTTTGTCCTCTGTTCATACTTTCACTAAACATTACACGTTGGACGTTGTTTCCAGGACTAGGGCAGGCTTTGTCAGGGTTATCCTGCATGGATTTGTGGAGGGATGTTCTCTGTCTTCCACCTCCCAGGCTTCCTGTTTAGCACTTGTGCTCTGTCTTAGGTAAAGAATACTGCAACAGTGATAGGGAATGACATAGTACAGTTATGTAAAATCTTTCCATAGCACTAGATGTCCTTCTCTTCACTGTTGAAGTATTCAGCTCCTCCCTCCTTCCCCTTCTGCCCTGATTCTTGCCATGTGTTCTGGTTGCCCTTCTGGCCGAGGAGCCATTCTTTCTTATTCTTTATTTTTCCTCTAGCTGCACATGTTACTCTTTGTCCATGAGGGCATTCTGTTCTTCCTGGGGCTTTTTCATTTCTGAGTATCTGCATCTGTATGTCCCCTTTATGACCTACATTGTGCATGCAGAGCATGCATGTGGCGTATGGTGCTTAAAAGAGTTGAAGGCTTTGGTATGCTGGCTGGACGTTGGGCTATCCTTGGCAGGAGATCGTTTAGGTGAAGAATACTGCAACAGTGAAGAGAAGAACATATACTTTTATGGTAAGATTTTACACAACTTACTTTTTTTGTCTTTGAATGTTGTGTAATAAATTGCTTAGCCACCCTTAAAGCGACAGGGATAACAACCTGCCACTTAAGTCAAGTGAGAAATGCATTTAATTAATGTTTATATTTTTCTTTTCTCCAGGAAGGAACATAATGTCCCTTATTACATAAGTGTTTTTCAGCTTCTGTACCATTATCTTTTGTGGCTCAAACAATACTCATGCCACACAGCTGTTTACAGTGCAAGGTATTAGGTAACCAGAAAAGTTCATGCCTTTAAACTTTAGTCATGGTATCTTAGAATATGTAAACAAATCTTCACTGTTGGCATGGCTGTCTGTGCCTTCACAAAATATAAACAGCTGACCTATAAAACATGGATTGCCTATTACCAAAACGTCATCTCAGGCAAAACAGAATCACAAAATCATTTAAAAAGTGCCTTCATTTTCACATGAATAATTTGAAAAAAAAAAAAAAAAAAGTTTACCTGCAAGTTCTTTAAAAACTGGGTAGGATTCACACATAGTAAAGCAGCATTGTTCAAGAGAAATTTAAAACAAGAGTGTTTTGTGTGATTCGGTGAAGTTTGCTGAATTTTAGGCCTGTAAAAACATAGCTGAAAGACAACAGATAGGGAGGGGATAATAATTTTAAAGTATAGTGACTCAGGACAACTTTTGTATAACCAGTGCATGCGCTACAAAGTACTTATACAAAGTGCTAAGGGGCTACTGACAATGAAGGAGGATTACACTGGCATGTATTTATATTCCACCTAAAACTGCTGTAATGTAGCTTAAGAATATTCTGGGAGAAATAATCAGCTTTCAGCAAGAAATATTACATATAGTATATCAAAAGGGAAATATGTTTAAAACACAACAATATAAAATAATATATAGGTATCCGAATAAGATTAAGGTTAAGGGGCAGGTTTACTTTGTTACCACATTTAATGTGAAGACAGAAGACATATTTGGCATAGTTAAATATTACTGGGAATTTTTATTGAAGGATCATAAATTGAAGGATATACTGCCACATATACCCTTATTATCCTTAAAAAGTGGAAGTATTAAAGATATATTAGTTCATAGTCATTTTGAATGTCCTAAGGAAAATTTGTATATGAATATGGAAATAAGAGGTATGAGGTCATGTGGTAGATGTTCTATCTCTCATTATGTTGTGCCATATTTTGATAAAATAAATGAGATAATATTTACCCCTAGATTAAATGTCAGCTGCAATACAAAAGGGGTAGTATATGTATTGAAGTGCTCCTGCAACCTGTTCTATATTGGTGAAACAAAAAGGTTATTTAGGACAAGGCTGCAGGAGCACTTAAGAGATATAAAAATAAGAAAGTCCCATAGCACAACATTATATGTTATGTCATAATGGAAATAGTGAATGCTTAAGAGCTACAATATTGAAAGCTGCGCAAGGATGGGATGATATCGAAGTTAAAAAAAGACTTCTATATAAGGAAACTGTGTGCATATTAAAGTTTGAAACATTGTCACCTAATGGGTTAAACACTGAGTGTAACTGCAGGGTGTTCCTCAAATTAGAATTTTTAATGGGTTTGGTGTTAATTTGTGCTTTATATAGGCACAATTCTGAATGTAATGCTATATCTCTTGAAGGCTTGCTAGCCGAGGTGCTAAGATTGATTAAAGTATTTTCTACTGTGGTCTGCTGTTCCTTCTTGTTTGTGGTATTGTAAATATTACTTATAGGTAGGGACTGGAACTTGATTTGCAGCAATGAAGCTGTATCAAGGGGGGGGGGGGCAGAAGGCAAAGTATAACAAAGGAGGGTAGATTTTTGAAGAAATTTATGAAAATATATGTCATGTAAGATGTGAATTAAGTACTAGGAGTTGAGTGAATTTACATATTATTCCCCAAGATATCAAAACTGGCTATGCAGCCTAGGCTAGGCAGAATTTACATTTCACAGGAACATGTACATTTAATTAAAAGACTTGATATGCACCTAGTAACTATTTCAGATCATGTACCAATAATAACTAAAATAAAAAAATGGTAATGAAATAAAAATGTGATACTGGTGCTTTCCCATCTATCTGTTGAAAAGAGAGGAATTTAAGGAATGGTTAGTGGAAATTATTCAGGAGCTATTAGAGAAGATAGAATTTCCTTCTGAAAGTATAGCTAGTGACTGGGATAAAATTAAAGTGGGGGTTAAAAATAGGGTGGAAATAGGTTCATAGGTTCTAGGCTATCTGCCCGAGAGCATTTATAAGCCTAGCCAGAGTGTGTCGGTTTTCGCCGCCCCATTGATTAATTAACTGATCCTCTGTCAAGCAGAGCCAATGAAGTGATCCCAGGGGTGTATTTTCTGTTACCCACCCACTCGTCAAGGTTTCTCTTGAAGAGTGTTAGCGAGGGGCTCTGCCTAATGTAGTTAGGAATTTTGTTCCAAAGCATGGGGAGTCCCTGTGACAGGAATCTATCCCTCCAGCATGTTCTATTTATTATTGTGGTGAGGCTTAGCTCACTAGAGCGAGTGGCTCACAGTGACCTGGATTTCTTTAGGTGGAGCATGTCCATCAATTCTGAGTTGGACATGGCCTTGTAAGTCAGGCAGAGATCACCTCTGAGTAAGCAATATTTCACTGAGTACAGCTGGAGCTTTTCCAGTCGGGCTGCATAGGACATATGTTTCAGGCTAGTAATCCTCTTGGTGAGGTACCTTTGTGGTCCTTCCAGCCATTGGAAGTGTCTTGTGAGGTACATCCCAAATGGGGCATTGTACTCTATGATGGGTCTGATGAGTGACGAGTAGAGGGGCACTATAACCTCTTTATTTCTAGATGTGAACCCCTTAGTAATTAGATGGGCCACATAGAAGGATTTCCTAACTACTTTGGCAATATGATTGTCAAAGGAGAGATTACTATCTACCTGGGTCCCCAGATCTCTTATTACCTCTTCTGTATTAAGGGGGCTGCCACCTATGTGGTAATTCATGGGTGTTTTGTTTTTCTCAAACGGGATGACTATGCATTTTTTGACATTTAGCTTGAGACCATGACTTTGACACCAGGTGTCCGTCTCATTAAGGCCCTTTTGGAGAATGTCCATGTCAGCCAAAGAGTCAATTATGGCTCCCAGTTTGCAATCATCAGCGAACTTGGTGAGCCATAGTCCTCCTGTGTTTGCCTGTACTTCTGAAAAGTATATGCCGAACAGTAGGCGTCCCAGGACCGAGCCTTGTGGGACACCACTTCTGACTGGTTTTAGAGTCGGACCTGGAGCCCGCTATTCTTACTGTGTGAGTTCTGTCTGTAAGCCAGTTGACAACCCATCTCATGACGTAGGGGTTTATGTTCAAGCTGGTGAGTTTTTCTATAATTTCTGAGTGGGGAATGTTGTCAAAAGCCATGGCGAGGTCAAGGTAGGCTGTGTGAACCACCTTCCCCTCATCTATGGCCTTGGTGACTGTCTCGAAGAAGTCAACCAGGTTTAGTAGGCATGATCTACCCTTAACAAAGCCGAACTGGGTCGAGTCAAGTGTTTGGAGGTTCCCAATGTCTTTGTTAATGAGTTACATGATGATGCACTCCATAGCCTTGCAGACCAGGCTAGTCAGGTTTATGGGGCGATAGTTATCAGGGTCAGTTGTGGCCCCTCCTTTGTCTAGCGGAATAACCATTGCTGTGCGCCATTCTATGAGCATGTAGCCTGTGGAGAGGCTGAGGGTGGACAGTGTGTTTAGGTGGGAGGTTAGTTCGTTCTGTAGTTCATGCAAGACGCAGCCTGGGACACCATCTGGCCCCATTGATGCTGTGCTTTTGGCTTTTGAAAGGGCTGTTTTCACCCATGCGTCTGTGATTTCTGGGACACTACACTTTTCCGGTATTGTTGTGGGCCCTTTTGGGGGTGAGAGGGGGGTGAAGTTTGCACTGAATCTATCTGCCAGGATGTTGGCAATATCAGTAGGTTCAGTATATTTTATGCTATTTTGCACTAGCTCAGAGCATATCTGTGAGTTGCCACTTAGATTCTTGACATAGCTAAAGAAGGCTTTGTGGTTATCTTTCGAATCTTTGGCTATTTTTCTTTCAAAATTAGCCTTGGATGATTTTATGAGGGACCTTAGTTTCCTACTGATACTAATCAGGGATGTCTTTCCTTCCTGGGATTTGCTTTTTTTCTGAACTAGTTTCCTCCTTCTGTTGTATAGCCTGTTTATTGCAGGGGTCCACCAAACTGGCTTCCTTCTTAGAGGAGTGAGTCTTGGTTTTGCTATGGATGGCACAATCCATGCATCCTTGTAGGTGCTCATAGAGTGCATTTGTAAAGATTTCTGCATCTTGGGCAGCGTTATCCTTTAGCGTGGGGGCTGTGAAACTTACCACCGCTGTCTTATGTAAGGTGAAGTTTGCTATTGAAAAGTTTTTCACTGTGGTTTCCTTGGTTGGGGGTGGTGGTGTGGTGTGGACATCCAGCGTGATTAGTTTATGGTCTGATATAACCAGTGATAGGTTGACCTCCAGTGCAGAACACCTGTTGCCCATGTTGGTGATGACTAGGTCCAATATGTTTTCACTTCTGGTAGGGGAGTTTACCAGCTGATCCAGGGCATTTGAGTTGATAAATTCCAGGAAGCGCTGGACCTGGGAGTTTGTACTTGAGTAGTTTTCCCAGTTAACGGTAGGGTAATTGAAATCACCCAATATCAGGGTGTTTTGGTAGGACCTTCATGTTTTCCAGTGTCTCCAGAAAGGCAGAGTGGTGGTCCTGGGTCATGGAGGGTGATCTGTAGCAGGCCACAATTTGCATTGCAGATTTGCCCGATGTTACTTGCACATGGATGATCTCAGAGGTGTCATGCTGCACCACTAACCTGGAGGTGTAGGTATCCTTCATGAATATGGATACACCCCCTCCTTTTGTGTTTCGGTCCATGTTTTGTGGCCTAAATGTGTGGTATGAGTTGTAGCCCAGTAGTGCTGGGGTGCTCTGTGGAGCCTTGAACCAGGTTTCAGTTACTGCACAGATGTCGACATTCTCCATATTGATGAGTGCTTCGAGCGCGTGCATTTTGAGATTTAAACTCCTGGCGTTGAGTAGCATAAGCCTCATTTTTTTATTTGTGCTGTTTACGGAGGTGGGTTTGACTTTTGAGCCTTGCCTAAAAAAGGCACTATGGGGACAGCAAGAGCCTTGGCTAGTATTTGAAAGCCTAGGGGTGACAGGTGCAAGCCGTCTCTTGTGAAGCAACAAGGCTTGTCGAGTAAGTTGTCCCAGGCTGACAGACAGTGGATTCCCCCTTTGAATGACACCAGAAGCTTAGCCAATTGTTGAAATTGATAATTTTTTTCTTTATACTGTGGTATCATTCTTGGTGAGGGCAGGATGCTACCCAGGGTCAGGGTCATACCCGCCTGGGCTACATGATCAGAGAGCTCTTCCATGTCTCTTTTCATGTAGACCAGGGAGATACGTCTCAGGTCATTCACACCAACATGAACATTGACAGAGTCATATTTGTACTTGTTCTGGAGTGACCTGAGTGCTTGTGTTATGTGACGGATTCTGGCTCCTGACAGCCAGCTAACAGTAACCTTCTCTTTGTCCAGCCTAGTGAGTGGGATGTCAGTGTGTCTGACTATAGAGTCGCCTATTACCAGTGTGTTATTTATGTTATTTCGCCTTAAGGGCTGTGATTGTGTGGCACACTGATTTTGTGTTTTATGTATTGTCTGGTTTGTGATGGGAGGTGTAGGTTTTTTGGGTGTCTGCTTTGGAGGTCTCTGATGCTTTTGCTGGTTTTTATTTAGAGCCTCAAAGTATGATTTTCATAGGTTCATAGGTTCATAGGCAGGTACTAGGATCTTTGTGTATTTATGTGTATTTTTTGCCAGTGCTTGTTTAGTATGTCTATGTGAGGCTGTAGGTGTGGTGCAAGTGTTACCCTTCTCCTCATGACTGCCTGTTCCAGTCTTGGGTGGAGAGAGCCTAGCCTCCAATTTAGCTGTATAATTGCATCTCTCACATATGTTAATGTTTTGTGGTAGGAGGAGAGGGTTGTCTGTGTACATGAGTAACATTGCCTCAGGATACCCAGGTTCAGCAGCTGGACGGGAGATTATACCTGAAATTGCCCTTTGGTCATGCCTGAATAGTAGGGTGAGCTGCTTAGTCACTTGGTTGGTGAGGGGTGAATAATGAGCCTTGCCCTGCTGGGCAATCAAGTGTCAGGGTATATTAGTGCTTGCTATTAGGTCTGAGCAAGTGCTGGAGTGTAGGATGCTTTTTAAGTGCTTAGGTGGAGAGTTAGACTACTTTCAAGGGAAAAACTGAAGAGGAGATTTGGTGGAGCTGAGAATAATTTAGCCCTAGCTAAATAAAAGAAAGGGATCTGTGGTTAAAAATTAACAAGAATTATTTAGAGGGACTGACAATTGTTAAAGAATTACAGAATAGGGGGAATCTCACAGAACACAAAGGGGAGCAACTACAATATGCTAAACAGACAATAACTGGTTACTTTAATAATATGCATGAGTTTGGAAAGACTGCCATTAAGCAACTGTTTTTGAAAATAACTCTAGAGCACAAAAATTCAGGCAACAGGAAGTAGAAAGGGCTGTTGCCAAGGTTAGGGAGCGCTTATAACAAGAAACGAAGCAAAGCCTAAATAATTGTAAACTCCACCCAACCTAACAAACTAGAATAGCAATGAATTTGGCCAAATCCATGCACTTAAATAAGCAAATTGCTGTTACTACAATAACAAGAAAGATAATAAGATCCTGTAGAGGAATTAGAAATATTTTGGAAATTCTATGAAAGTCTGTATAAAGCAGATAACTATGGAAATCAAGAAACTGTACAAATGGAAATGTCTATGGAAGAATTAAATATGCCAAGGTTAGAGAGAGATGAGGCTCAGTTACTAACAGTTAGGATAGGAGGAGATGAGATAAAATGGTGATGTATAGCCAATCCACAGAAAAGTCCCTAGGAATAGATGGTATTCCTGTGGATGTGTGGATTCTAGGAGGGAGAAAAACTGATAAAGTTTTGGAAGGTTTTGTTTAACAGCATTTTAAGAGGAGGAGAAGTACCAACATCCTGTAAGAAAGTGGTTATGGCTGTAATACCTAAAGAGAGTAAAGACCCATCAGATCCAACTTCATGCAGGTCCATTTCAATACTAAACCATGATTATAAAATGTTTATGTCTATAATGGCTAAAATAATTGCAAAAGTGATGCCAGAATTGATAGATATGGATCAATGTGGTTTTGTGGAGGGGAGGCAAACATTTGACAACATTAATAGAACATTGATGATCCAGAGAGAAGCAGAATGTAAGAAAATACCACTGTTGTTGGTGGGTCTTGATGTGGAGAAAGCATTTGACAGAGTAAGCTGGGACTTTATGAGCAGAGCAATGGAAGCATTTGCATTCCCTGATAAAATTATAAGGTTAGTTAGGAGGATATATGAGGGATTGGAGGCAAAAGTTAAAGTGGGTGGGGTCCTCTCTGATAATTTCTGCTTGAGCAGAGGAACCAGGCAGGGGTGTCCTCTTTCCCCTTTGTTATTTTCATTATATTTAGAACCATTTGTAAATAAAATAAGGGACTCAGAAATTTAAGGATATAATTAATATGTTAATCAAGAAAAGCTAGCTCTATTTGCAGATGATATTATTTTATATCTAATAAAACCAGAAAAGGACATTTCAGTGTTGTGGAACATTTTGAGACAGTTTCATATATTTTTGGGATATAAAATTAATGAAGCTAAAACAAAGGCAATGCCAGCAAATTATGTACCCACATACACAAATTGGTTCAGCAATATCTATATTTATGGGGACATGATAAAATGAAGTACTTAGGAGTATGGATTAAAAATGATTCCGGTCTGGCAGCTAAGGATAGTTGGGAAGAGACTAAACAAAAGATAAGTGTGAGATTTTTATATGGATATGGATAGTAAGATACACACACTTAAAATGTTTTTAGTGCCTTTAGGTGAGTCATATTTTTTTCAACCAGATGAGAAGTTGAGGACAGCAATTAATAAAGAGCTAAAAGATTTTATCTGGGAGGGGAAGACAGTAAGAGTCAAGTGGGATAAGCTGATTCTTCCAATAGAATAAGATGGACTGGTATTACTCGATTTGAATGTGTATTTCAGAGCTACGCATTTAAGGCTCCTATACATAGGACAAGCAGAAAACTATAATTCAAAGTGGAAGGGGATGATGATGAAACATGGGGGAAGTTCAAGAAACAAGGAGAGAATAGGATTTTGGATGCAAACTTTTAAGGAGAATAACAATAATCATACAGAATATTATATTCATAAAGTAGCTGAAATTATAGAACTAAACCAACCAGATTCTGCCAATAGGGATGACCACAATTAGGGATACAGACAATAGGCATGAGGGGCTGGAATTTATGAGAGAAAAGTGGCAAAGCAATCAAGGTACTGGGGGCAAATAACTAGAGAGGGAAAGGTAATAGAATGGGAAGATGCCAAGAATTTATTTGGACTGCAGGTTAGAGATTGCCTTCCCTATCAAGGACTGATATCAAAGTATAAGAAAAGAGAAAGAAATAGGGGAGTCCTAAATGAAAGGCCAGTACTGGTAGAGTTTTAGTAGAATGTAGAACAGAAGCTGCTGTTAAAAAAGGAATAATTATTAGAGCATGTCAAATATTGTATGATAACTATAATAATCAATCAGAGGAGGTTAGGAAGGATTGGGAAGAGAGACTGGATAAGCAATTCACAAAGAAACAATGGGGCATATATGTATGTCTCTCAAATATGCAACAAAATCTAGAAGATTTAAGTTTTTTGTTGGAAATGTGTACATAGGTATTTTTATACCCCAAGTAGACTCCAGAGAATTTTTCCTCAGGTAGATAGCAAATGTATGTATAATGGGGAAGAAAAAGGTAATTGGGAACATATTTTCTGGGAGTGTAATAAGTTGGCAGACTTTAAAGATTCCCTGCAGACTACTCCATCAGATATCTTGGGTTACCAAACTGGTGTATATTGGGAAATGATTTTTCTGAGTTATGATATAGAATCGGAATTACCTAGATATTGTAAGGCCTTGCTGAGTCTAAATATGGTGGCTGCCAAAAAAGCAATTGCTAGAAAATGGAAATCAAAGTCTAAACCAACTGTACTAGAAGTAGTGAATATCGTAACAGAGATAAGACAATTGAAATTGGGATCTTTAGAAAAGGGTAGGGAAATGGGAATTGTGGGAACAATACATACAGGAGATGAATGAGGTTTGAAAGAAGGCAGGATTTGAATTAGCTATGTAATATTTGACTGACAATGATTGGGTAGATTATAACTGATATGGTTTGTTTTCATTTATGTAACTGTATGATTGCCTATGTTATAAGTGATAATTTAATAAAGATGTTTCTTGTTTAAAAAAGAAAGAACTCTTGAGCAAGTATATATACCACCATTGGACTTTTGGATGTTAAGTAAGTCTGAGAGGATAGGATCTGTTGAGGCTGTGTATGCGAGACAGAGGTCATCCCGCAGCAGGTTATGTTATACCGAGAATCGGGACAGAACATATGCAGCAGCATTCCATTTTAGAGTGATGTCAGTAAAATAAACCATTACACTTCTGAAAAATCTTTAACAACCTTCTTTCAAAGTTATCTATGTGCATCATACCTACCTCAAAGGTGCACCAGATAAAATTTCCAAACCCTTATCCTATATGTATAATCTCTCCTTTTACAACAGGGATAGTGTCTCCAGCCTTAAAACAGTTGATTGTAATTCCCCTGCCTAAAATACCCTCTCCCAAAAACTATCAAGGACTTTAGACCTGTCTCCACTTCCTACCCACTTGCAAAACTGTTTGAAAAAAAATCCTGTACAAATGATGAAACATATTAATAGCTATGGCTTCGTATCAAACAAAACATGGTTTTAGAAATGCCTTCAATACCACTACTGCCTTATTTATTGCAACTGACTCCATTTTTGTAACATTAATGATATTCTGGTCACTGCTGGGATATTTGTAGATATTTGAAACTATTAACTACAATATTCTTATGAAATGAACAAACTTAATTATGGCCACAACATTATCATGTGGTCTCAAATTTACCTGGAGAACAGAGATTTCCAAGTTCACACTAACAACCTCTTATCTTTGCTTGGAGAACCACAAGGTTCAATTCTGGGTTCCACATTGTATTTTCAATTATATATTACTGATCTTACAGATGACTTCCCTCCCTTGAAGTCATACTGTTTGCAGATGACATCCTTCTATTACAAACCAGTAAATGTCCCTCTTTCTCTAAGCTGTGCAACTGGACTGATTGTAGTCACCTTCTAATTAACCACAAAAATACTTGTATGCTACTTATATTCCCACAAAGAACCCATCTACCTCTTATTCACATCAATAACCAAATATAATTCCCTTTGTTTCTGAATACGAATGCACAAAAAGTTCTAATCTTGATTCTTCTATATATTTTTTTCCAAATCATATAGACAAAATAAACTCTGCTGTAAAACCTCTCATTTACTTTCCCCCCTTTAGGCTGCTTTTCCCTAACCAAAAATATTCTTCTGCCTATATTGGGATGCAGTCTTTCTCTGATTACCTTTTACTCAGCACAAAATTCCCAAACATTTCAGATCCCTGAAAATAAAATATGCAGATTTGAGCTCTTTGGCAACAGTGGCTCTCACCATTGTAACTCCCTACACTGTCTAAAATGGCTTCCAGTCACTGAAAAGTCAACTGTTCTCCTATATATACACTTATTCACAAAATACTAAACAGTAGCTATTGGGTACCTTAGAGATGGAAACTACCCATCCAAGATGATTAGTTGCTAAGAAGCACCCAGGAGAAAGCTATGACATTAAGCAGACTTCTGTAAACCATCCAAAAGAATGTATTAGCTACATTTAAGACTGAAAAGTAGCTTGTAGTACAACAAAGCCAAACCTATGATTATTACACTCCTGAATATGTTTAAATAAAGCATTAGTATTTTTGACTTACTTATATCATAAATATGTTCATAGACATGCTGCCTAAACCTAGGTTTGGTTTTGTTGTATTAGAGCAGGTGAAGGAAAATCCAAGAAGAGGACCTTGGAAATTATTATTAGAAAATAGAGAGTACTGGTGGCAAATTTATTTAAATGCCACTGTACCACCTGGTACTAATGATGTTATTGCTCTAACTAGTGTTTTAGAACTTAAAAGTTCTTAACAGATAATTAGTATAGTTGGTTTTATATGTAATAGGTTTTAGATTGTGTGTTCCTGGGGGATATTATTTCTAGTACTTAAGGTAGTAATATGTGTTTAATTGAATAATTGAATTACTGTTGCCTCGTTTGGTATATATAAAGCGATTTGACCATCTATTTTTGTCTGAAGAAAGTTGGGAAATCTAACCGAAAGCGCTTACCAATACATTTCTGCTTGGTGTTCTGAGTACTCTTCGGGTTTTTCACTGTATGTGTCTAACACCTACCAGCATTCTACCCTCCCCAAGAATGATGCCACAATATGAACCAAAGATGATTGACTTCCATAATTGGCTTAGTTTTTGATGTTACACTAAGGGGGTACAATATTTGTCAACATGGGTGGATATGGTCAACAGATCTTGCTGCTTTGCCAGGGATGGTTTGCACCTGTCTCCTTTAGGCTTTTGAAAATTAACTAAAACATTGTCCTTCCCCATAGTGCCTTTTTTTGGCATGCCAGCCCGACAACCTTTCCTACATAGCAAAAGCAACCCAAGAAAATCTAAAGGTGTTACTGCTGAATGCCAGGTGTTTAAACAAGAATCTTCCCTCCCATCAAGCTCTCCTCACCCTGGAAAATGCAGGCATTTGTGCGGGTATCTAGACATGGCTTAAAGCCACAGAAAGCACCCTGGTAGTGTAGGACAACAGTTCCTCGACACATTTAGACCAGCTACTTCACGTGCAGGGACTAAAGGTGGACATGTCTCAGGTCACATCAAAAACAAACATACCTGAAGGCTGGTCAAGCAATATGATGACTTGAGCTTCTCCATGTCCGAATTACCATAGGCAGTGCCGCAAGTTACAGGTCCCCATCTATGACCCAGGACACCCATAACACATACTTAAATTTACTGGAAACATTCATCATTCAACCTAATACCATATTTATGGGACTCATACACAACCCCAAACTTGCAGGCAAAGAGATTCCTAGACTTCGTAAGTATAAACTCACTGGACCAGTCTATATGCCAACACAGGAGAAAACATACTATATCTGGTCCTTATCAACATGGGAGAACTGTGCACCCCCCCTCCTCATGTAGTATCCTCTTTGGTAAGGTCAGACCATAAAACTCTGTCTTTTGAAATAAAAAAAGTAGAGACCCCAGCTAACTCTGAAACTTACAGGAAGTATTTTAAGACAAACATCCTAATGTTAAGTGATGACATCACCAAATTTCAACCCCCCCCCCCCAATCCTGAAAACATGGCTGACTGTGCAGAATTGTTCACAGAAACTGTGTACAATCATATTAATAGCTGTATGGATACAGCTGTACCCACGAGGAAACCAGGAATAAGCACAGAGGAAACACAGAAAACAAGCCACCCTGATAGAATTCCAGCATCAATCGGATATATAACAAAAGGAAGAAAATCATGACAAAAATTAGGAGGGGCGACACCCAGCAAAGTAAATAAAATCCTGCATCAATTTAAGCAAGCAACTCATATGACTAATTGAGCCTACAAAAGCCAAATTTTATGTAAAAATAGCCTACAGTCCAAGGACAACCACAAGGCTTTCTTTAGCTATGTCCACAACCTCAAAGGCAGTAGAATCTAATGTACAGAACTAATTGTAAATGAAGTAACCTACACTGAATAGGAAAATATAGTAAATCTATAGGCTGACAAATTCAGCTCCAAAGTTATTCCTCTCTCCCCCTCCAGCAACCCTCAGGAATTACCATTCAGCATAACTCCACCAACTATCACTAGGGAGCAGGTCCTCAATACGCTCTCCAAGGCCAAGAACATAGCATCAGTGGGCCCCAATAAAATCTCAGGATGCCTCCTAAATAGCATGAAATATGACCTATCAGGACCACTACAGTCACTGTTTAATTGTAGCCTCCAGACAGGCTTCTTGCCACATGAATGGAGAACTGCACTGTCATCCCTCTGTACAAATACGGGCCATCTATGGGAACCAGTAACTACTGACTCATAAGTCTGACTAGTCTTATATGTAAAGCCATGGAAATAATCATCTTGGAAATGATTAGCAATGTCACAGGAAACCTTCAGACACTGGATCCAATCCAGTTTGGTTTCATTAAGGGCAGGTCATGACTACTCAACCTGGTGGACTTCTTCGGGAAGGTCACCAAAGCAATGAATAAGGGCAACATGATGCATACTACCTACCCTAACCTGGCCAAGGCATTTGACACAATACCCCATTTGTACATGACAGACAAAAATCACAAAATTAGGTATAAACCCCTATATCACCTGCTGGATAACCAGCTGGCTCACGGATAGAATCCTAGAAGTTAGGATAGGGGAGCCCACCTCCACAGAGGCCAGTCATCTTCCCTTGGAAATGACCACATTGTTAATACATCCCTAAGAGTAGACCCAGTAGTCTTGGAACTGGGGCCACATGTAGACAGTAATCCGGCCTTTGACCTTTATGTGTCCATGGTAATAAGGAAATCATTCTGTGTTGCACAACTTATAAACAAAGGTATGGCACTGAGGTCCAAGGAAGTCATCATGTCATTGTACTGAGCCATCATCTGACCAATCGTTGAGAACAGTGTCCACTTTGGTATGTTCCTCACCAGGTACATAACAACAACTGGAATGTCCACAGAGCTTCCTCACAAAACAAAACAAAACAAACAAAAAAAAAACAGAATTCAGGGCTTAATCAACACGTCCTACGCAGATTGCCTCAAACCTCTGTCCCTGTATTCTGTCTCCTACAGACTGCTGAGGGGCAATCTATGCCTGGCCTACAAAGCATCCCCATACCCCATTCTGCTGGACCTTTTGCATACCTGCAAGACAAACAGCATCAGAATCACTGGATCAAAACCTTGCCTGTGACATAACTTGGACATGCTGGAGGGACTACCCCTTCTCTGGAACAGGTTTCCCATCAATATGAAGCAGAGTTCTTCCCTAACCCAGTTCAAGAGTAACTTGGCCAATTGGATGGGGAATCAGAAATTCACCCCTGGCCTGGTACCTATGTCTCTAATGAACATAGACAGCCTGTAAGTGCTTGACCAACAAGCCCTAGCCCACATTTACCCCTTAAAATTACCACAGCATACCAAAATTTCTCATAAATATTTGGGTTGCATGGTTAGGCTTAAAACAGCCCCATGTGGTTGTTAGCCTAGTATACAGCTATGAGCCTGTAGCATTTTAAAGGTGCCTTTTTATTGTTATTAGCATTTCATCTATTTTTTGGAAGAATTAGTAATGGAAATAAACCTTAAGATGTAATACCAAAGTGGCAGCTTTTTGACATTTTTTTTCTATGCATGTAAATTGTAATCAAACAGTCCATTTTTTCAGGCTTTGCTAAAAAGTCCTGTGTCATAACTTTATGCTGTTTTTAAGTCAGCAAACTTTTTTAGTGCTATGTACCAAACACCACGCTGAAATGAATTGATGAGCTATATTTACTAAGCCATCCAAGGATGTTGTTTTGAATTCGTCCAAATGTTTAGTGTCAAAATATGTCTGCCTCTGTGCATTTTTTTATGAATGAATGCATAAAAACAGTCATTTAACTGTACCCTTACTGGCACTTTTATTTTAGTAATTTAGTTTTTAAAAGCTACATTTTGAAAATGTGTAGAGTTCTATATTTTTTCAGGAAGTGTTACATTAAGCTATTACTGTAAGCATAGCTTATTATGTGTATTCGTTATTCTGTGAAATTTAGTTGTTTACTCTTCTGTGGAAGACTTGAATTTGATAACATCATGTCTCAAAACCCTAGGGCGGGCTTTAAAAATGTTATAAATGCGGGTTTAAAATGTCTATCACTATCGATCATTAATGTGTGTATTGTCTCGGGTCTAAAGCCAAAGCAGGCACAGTATGTCAGTGTTTCACGTAAAGAGGGTTTCAGGAGAGGAAAACAAATGAGATCTTAAGGGGTTAGTTAAAGGGGTTAGTTAAACCTCCTTGAAGCTCCCTCCGCCAAAAGCAAAGGCAGAAAAAAAACCGGGCTTCGGTTCCTCGACCTCGAACAGAACAGGCCTTAGGAAACTTAGGCAGGCGGCTCCAAAGACTTCCTCCAAAGGAAATTCGGGGTTTGTCGACTCCTCTGGGCCACTCGAATGGCACCAGTGTCGACTGAGGAGATCACCAGCCGGTCACCTGGCTGCTCCCAGAGCTCGACGCAGGCTCCGGGCTCTCCACCCTCCTCCTCCTCGGGGCCTCCCACCGTGGAATCTATGCGGAATCTGGGCTACCTCGCATCAGTGTAGATACTCAGTCGCCCCGCCGGCCGCCGGGTCCGGAGCCCTTCCTCATGAGAGGAGAGGCCTTTCTCGGTCTCCGGAGTCGGTTCTCGAGGGTGACGGACTTTCAGGGATGCAAAGACCAGACAGTCCCAGTCCAGTCCCCAGTCAGTTCCCAGTCCCCCAGCTTCCAAAAGCCGATTCGTCGGAGCCACCCGTTGAGCCGAGCCCCTGACTTGCCCCTCCTGCTCGGATTCCTCCTCCGAGGAGCGATTAGCTGCTGAGCCGGAGTGCCAGTGGAGTTACTCTCCCGGAGGCCTTTTCTTCCCCCCCTTCGGGTTTCGGGCTTCTACGGCTGGGGCGGAGGGACCGGGGCGGGACGGCTGACCTATGGACTCGGGTATGCCCTCCTCCTCCCTTCCGAGCTGGACTCCGGACTCTATCACGGCTCCGAGGACTCCGCCTCCCACCATTCCAGGAGTCTGGACACCCCAGGATTCTGGGGTGGAGCCGCCAAGCCATGAGGAGCCCGCTGGCTCCCAGCCCCTCGGCTTCCCAGGTGGGGCTGTACCTGGGCCTTCCCCTGTCCGTTGCCTGTTCCCAGCCGAGGGGGTAGGCCCGCCCGGGTTCCCTCCCCGCTCCCTGAGGGTTCCCTGAGTTTCGTTCCTCCTGAAAGAGAGGTGAGTTGAGTTGATTCCGAATGAGCTCGAGAGGAAGATATCGGGACTCATCGGATCTCTGATGGAGATACTGATATGGTGGATGATGATGGTCCAGATCAAAGGCCCCCCTGATGTGCCCTCCTTTCCCAGACATCTCAGGTTCCCTCAACGAGCGAGGGCTCAAACAATAGGCCTGGTGCTCTCCAGGCTCGTGGGGCTGGACCCCGCGCTAGCTCCGCCTTCTGGATTTGGATCCCTCCGCCGAGCTTCTTCTGGATTCAGTTTGTACTTCTGGATTTAGTTTGTCGGGGATGGAACATCCAGATACTGTGGAACCAGTCCTGCTCCCCTCCAAATGGTGGAGTATCTGCTCCCTCGGAGGGACATGCAGACTCAATGAGGGTGCTCCATCTGCCTAATAGAGGAATGGCTTAGCACAAGCGACATTCCATCCTCCTAATAAGGAGTCTAGGAGCTTGGATAGGCACGGAAGGATATGATACAGGGCTTCCTTTACCCTTAAGGCTTCCTGAACTATTTGCTCTCGAATAATTTTTACCTTCTCAGCTAGGTAATCTAGGAGCTCTCAGTAGGCTCTCCATAACGCTCATTTCTAACTTAGTCCATGATCTAGCTTTCCTGGCTCGTTAGCTCAGGCTATGATTCTTAAAGAGGGCTCTCGAGGCTCGTGCAGCTATCCTGGCTCCAGGCGCGGGCGGCGGGAGCTGTGGCAGGCGTGGGTCCCCAGCAACAAGCCTGGCTCCACTTGTTCTCATTGTCATGGAGGCATTGTTCTTCCACATTCGCTGAGCTCCAGGGCGTTCTTGTGATTGGGGGCCGTTCGGTGAAAACTAGGGGAAAGAGGCCAAAAGAGGAAAAGTTGGTTCGGGAAACTCAGGGAAGGAGGCCCAACAGCAGCAAGATCCCCGTCCAAAAGCTCCGGACAAAGGGGTCCCAACCCAGAGCAGAGGGCCCACACCAATTCTGGGAGACAGTGCCCCAGAGGCCTGCGCCTCGGCACCGACATGGAAATTTTCCCGGGGAGACTCTGGCCCAGTCGGGCGGACCCACCAAGAGGCTCTGAGCGCTGAGTCAATCAATCAGGACAGCCCTCGCTGTCACTCACAACCGGAGGTTACACCAGCAAGGTTCCCTCAGCAAGTCGGGTGTCGCGGCCAAGCACCGCAGTCAAGGGAGTCAATCAAAACTGGTAGTTTGAAGCTGCTAGAAGAGGAGGATTCGGACATCCCCCACAGCCCAAAGGGGAGGAATCCAGACCAAAATCTTAAAAGTGCCACCCAGTCAGGACTCAAGACCAGCTTTGGAGCTGCTAGAATTGTCAGGTTCCAACCCATCCCAATTCAGAGCTAGTGCGTTACAATCTTCATCCCGTTGTTGACAGGGGATTTGAGACCAATAGACAGGGACCTCAAGGTCGCTAATTATCAACGAGACCAGTTTAACCCAATCAGAATTCTCAATCGCTTCCAGCCTGCTCCATAGTCATTACCAATTTTGTGCTCTGCCCTTTGGTCTCATCAGGCCCCAGAGGTGTTCACCAAGTGTTTGGCAGTAGTACATCAGTCAGAGTCAAGGTTCCAAGTGTTTTCCTATCTCGGACCACGCTCTGCCTGCCACCACCCACACCAAATCTCACCACCTCCCCTTCAAAGCCACCAGTTCTGGGTGTTTCCTATCAGCAACATCCAAGTGGTTGTTTCCTGTCTTGGCCCTCTCTCAGCGCAACCCAAATAGACTAGGCATTCAGATAGACTCAAGACTGCCTCCCTGCGTCTTTCAGTCTGTTAAAGGGATCACTCAAGGCAGAGTCAATTCGGATCTTCCTGTCTTTCTGCAAAGATTGATGGATATTTTTAGGACAAGGTCTGCCACAGAATGTTTTCCCGCTTCTCTTTTTATCCAGGATCCAAGATTAGGTTGTGGTCTTTTCAATCTCCTGGTCCTTTTAGTGGATGGTCCTTCCCAGGACATTCCCCTCCTCTATCAAGTCTGCGCAAGTTCTCAGTGAAGTCTTTTAGGCTCAATGTCTTGGATTCTGCTTTTCTTCTCAAACCCTCTGTTCTCCCCTCCAGTTGTTACCCACAATCACATCATCATGATTACGAAATATGCAAAGGTTCTCCGGACCTTGCTTCTAGTTCCACAGCCAATGGCTTCCCGAAACGCTTTGATCACATCAAGTGCATGGACTAGCCTTACACGTTCTCCCTCCGGAGGGCCGGGGCTCTTCTCACAGGCAACAGTTGTCATGGGGCTCCTGTACTACAACAGCTCTTTGGTTTGGTATCTGTTCTTCCAATAGGCTATAGGTAATCCACAGTGCTGAGAGGCCAAGTACTTCTATCTTCTTCTATCTACACACAGCTTCTTGGTGTCCCACATCCATGAAATCAACAGTGACAATTCTCCATCATCTAGGAACCGAGACCTTTGTGCGAATGCCATCTATCAGGCAAGATAGCATGCGCTGTACCGCGCAATGGGGGCCTTTCCATCTTATGTACCTTTGACGCACACAAAACACCAATTAAGCAGGACAGTTCTCCTTCATTCCATCATAATCTGCTTACCAGCCATGGATGCTTTAGCAGAACCTCTCCACAGGGTACCACTTCCAGTTTGTCCAAAGCTTCCACTCTGATGCCAGTTATTATTTCTCACCTCACACTCCATGCTCAGCCATTCTGATTCTTCAACAAAAGGATTGTCCAGCTATGGATCCTCTACCTCCAAGCTCCACTGCCTCATTCCGTGGACCTCGGACCCAATCCGGATTCTCTTCACCATTCTGATTGGGTGACCTTGGCCCTGATCTTCAATCTCTAAAATTGACAGCTTGGACTCTCGCTTCAACCTTAGTTATTTTCGGAACATCCGACAGAGGAAATCCACACATTTATTTTATCTTCACCCCACTAACAAGAAGTTGTTCACATTTGATCTCCTGGGTTACTTCCACCTTTAGACCCGCAGACCTTCAGAAGCTCCCAAGTTTAGAGGTCCCCTTCAACTTAACATCTTCTTTAACAACTTCACAACTTGTCTCTTTCCACTCAGTCCAAGAGGCTGCTTTCCTCAGCTTCTCTCTGAGGTTTATATTTCCTATGAGTGCCTCCTCATCTAATTTTCCATGTTCATTATCCCTAGGTTTTCTGTTTCTACACCCTGTTTTTCATTCATTTGTAAAGCCCAACTGTTAATCATGATTCCTGCTCCTACATGCTCCCTTTTGATTTTCTCTGCTAAACTGATCATTAAGTCTCAGTTTTTTTGCTTCTTTCATGAGGAAATCCTTTTAAGTAATTTAACGTTTTTAACTATACGGTCAGTGGTGATTAAAGGAGTCTAAACAATAACGGATCTAGGTATAAATACAGGGTTTTTTACTACATGTTTTTTTGTAACCTTTACATTTGTTTTAGCCATTTTAAATGCATTTTATTTAGTGCAATAGTTGTCTGGCCATTTTGGAAAGTTTTTAACACGATTCTTTACAACTGTTAAACTTTTTACAATATTGTTTACCTTATGCAGTTTGTCTGTGGTCTTAGCCTTATTTAACTCTGCTTTTAAATTTTTAGTACATTTGTGTAATCTATGGCCTTGAATGCAATTGTATGAAAATTTGCATGTTGCTTGATAAGAGAAAATACTGTTTTTAAACATCTTTATTAAATTATTATTCGAGAGGCAAACATACATTACTAGAAAAGAAAACAAACCATATTAACATTTATTTCTATCACGTTTTCCTCCTTTATAACTATCATCAATCCAACATTATATAAATTGATCGGTTCCTGCCTTCCCTTAAACCTCACTCTTACTATTGAAAATTATTCAGCATGTATTGTTCCCACAGATCCCATTTATTTCTATGTAATTTGCTCCATTCCCTTTCTAAAGATCCCTTTCCAGTTCTTTTGTCTCTTTTACAATATTCAGTACTTCATAATACAATTGGTTTAGATTTTGATCTCTATATTCTAACAATTACTTTTTTGGTAGCCAACATAATTAAACTTAACAAGGCCTTACAATGTCTAGGTGATTCAGATCCTGTGCCCTAAAATAATCATTTCCTTAGTTTCAGCAATTTGCTCACCCACTATTTCTGACAGACTACTCTGTAAGGAATTTTTTAAAGTCTGCCAACTCATTACACTCCCAAAACATATGTTCTTGGTTATCTCTTTTTTTCCCTATCACACCTCCAGCATTTAATATCTACTTGAGGGAAAATTCTTTGTAGTCTGCTTGGAATATAAAACTACCTATACAAACACTTCCAAGCAAAAAATCCTAAACCTTCTGAATTTTCTTGCATACTTGGGAGCCATAGATATGTCCTATCATTGTCCCCTTGTAGTTTGCTTTTCCATCTCTCTTCATAATCTTTTCTGACCTCTTCTGACTGATTCTTATAGTCATCATGCAGTATTTTATATGCCCTACTAATTATCTATTTTTTAAAAGCAGCTTCTGTTTTAGATTCAACTACAAACTTTACCAGAATAGGTCTTTCACGTAAGATTCCCCTATCTGTTTCTCTTTGCCTATAATCCAATATCCATCCCTGGTAGGGAAAGCAGTCTCTAGCCTGCAGTCCAAATGTTTTCTTGGCCTCATCCCACTCTACTTCCTTTCTCTGTCTGGTCATTTATACCCAATACCTTGGCTCCTTTGCCAGTGTTCTGTAATAATTTCCAGCCTCCTCTGACCTATTTTTGTCACCGTGTTTGCAGTCATCCCTACTAGCAAAATCTCCTTTCTCCATTCTTGTGTTGGCTTAGTTCTCAGAATACTTTTTGCTACTTTATGAATATAATATTATTCCCTTAGGGATCTGCATCCAAAATTTGACTCTTTCCTTATTTTTTGAACCTCTTCCCTGCTTTATCATCACCCTCCCTTTCCACTTTGAATTACAACCTTCTGCTTGTGTTATATGTATAAGCCTTAATTGTGAGCTGCAAAGTATTCCTTCAAACTAGGTAATCCTAAATCATCTTGTTATATTGGAAGAATCAACTTATCCCTCTTAACTCTTACCCTGTTTGCATCCCAGATAAATCCCTTCAAGTCTTTACTAATTATTATCAACTTCTTTGCTTGATAATATTATTGCCTGACCTATATATAAAACTAAAAGGACTAAAACCATTTTCAGTGCTAGGGGCTACTGGCATGTATTTATCTTCCACCTAAAACTGCTATAATGGAACTTAAGAAATTCTAGGAAAAATAATCAGTTTTCAGCAATTAATATTACTTATAGGTGGGGACTGGAATTTAATTTGCAGCAGTGAAGATGTGTCTTGAGGGCCAGAAGGGAAAATATAAGAAGGGAATGTAGATTCTTGAAGATATTTATGAAAATATTTGGCATGGAAGATGTGAATTCAATAATAGGAGTTCGGAATTAATTTACATATTATTGCCCAATATATTAAATCTGGGCTAGGCTAGACAGAGTTTATATTTCACAGGAACATGTGCATTTCTTTGAAGGTCTTGAGACACACCCAATAACTATTTTAGATCATGCACCAATAATAACTAAAATAAAAACACTGGGTAATTAAATAAAAATAAGACACTGGCACTTTCCCACCTATCTATTGAAAAGAGAGGAATTTAAGGAATGGGTAGTGGAAATTATTTAGGAGCTATTAGAGAGAATAGAAATTTCTTCTGAAAATATAGCTAAGGAGTGAGATATAATTAAGGTGGAGTTTAAAAATAGGGTGGAAATAAAAGAAAGGGGGCTATGGTTAAGAAGTAACAAGAATTATTTAGAGGGACTGACAAATGTTAAAGTATTGCAGAATTAGGGGAATCTCACAGAACAAGAAGAGGATCAACTGCAGAATGATAAACAGAAAATAAGGAATTACCTCAATAATATGCACAAGTTTAGAAAGATTGCTGTTAAGTAACTGTTTTTGATAATAACACTGGAGCACAAAATCTTTTAGCACAATGACTCAGGCAACAGAAAGTAGAAAGGGCAGTCACCAAGCCTAGGAAGCCTATAACAAGGAAGATAACAAGACACCCTGTAGAAGTATTAGAAACATTTTGAAAATTCCATGAAAGTCTGTATAAAGCAGAGAAATATGGAAATCAAGAAAAGGTACAAATGGAAATGTTTATGGAAGAATTAAATATGACAAGGTTAGAGGTAGATGAGGCTCAATTACTGTTAGGATAGGAGGAGATGAAGTAAAAATTGTGACATATCTACAGGAAAGTTCCGAGGAATAGATGATATTACTGTGGAAGTTTGGAAGCTAGTAGGGGAAAAACTGATAAAGATCTGGAAGGTTTTGTTTAACATTATTTTAAGAGGAGGAGAAGTCCCAACATCCTGGAAGAAAGTGGTGGTAGCTGTAATACCCAAAGAGGGTAAAGATCCATCAGATCCAGCTTCATACAGGCCCATTTCAATACTAAACCATGATTATACAGTGTTCATACCTATAATGGCTAAAATAATGGCAAAAGTAATGCCAAAATTGATAGATATGGATCAATGTGGTTTTGTGGAGGGGAGGGAAACATTTGATAACATTAACAGAGCATTGAGGATCCAGAAGGAAGCAGAATGTAAGAAAACCCCATTGTTGGTGGTGGGTCTTGATGCAAAGAAAGCATTTGACAGAGTAAGAGGGATTGGAGGAGAAAATTAAAGTGGGTGGGGTCCTATGTGATAATTTCTACTTGAGCATAGGAACCAGGCGGGCTCTTTCCCCTTTGGTATTTGCATTATATTTAGAAACATTGGCAAAGAAAACGAGGGACTCAGAAATTCAAGGATATAATTGGTATGGTAAAAAGCTGGCTCTTTTTTCAGATGATATTATTTTATATCTGACAAAAGCAGAAGGAAATATTACAGTGTTATGGGAACATTTTGAGACAGTTTCAAATCTTTTCGGGATACAAAATTAATGAAGCTAAAAAAAAGGGAATAGCAGTAAATTATGTACCCCATATGAATTGGTAATAGATGTAAATTATGTACCCGCATATGCAATATCCATATTAATGGGGGTATGATAAAATGAAGTATTTAGTAGTATGGATTAAAATTAATTCTGGTGTGACAGCTGAGGATATGTGGAAAGAGACTAAACAAAAGATAATACAAAAACTGAGAAAATGGAAGCTTTGTTATATGGATATGGATAGTAAGATACAAGCAGTTAAAATGTTTTTAGCCCCATTAGTCTTTTACACGGATCAGGCATATTTTTGTCAACCAGAGGGAAAAGTTGTGGATATCAATTAATATAGAGCTGAATGACTTTATTTGGTAGGGAAAGACATTAAGAGTCAAATGGGTAAGCTGATTCTTCCAGTAGAACAGGGCGGATTGGGATTACCTGATTTGAAGGGGCATTTCAGAGCTACACAGTTAAGGCTGCTATACATAGCACAAGTAGAAAAGTATAATCCAAAGTGGAAAGGGATGATGATGATGAAACAGGGGGGAAGCTCCAGGAACAAGGAGAGACTGGGATTTTGGATGCAGGCCTGTAAGGAGGATAACAATAACCATGCAGAATATTATATCCATAAAGTAGCAGAAAGTATCCTAAGAACTAAGCCAACATGGAAATGGAGAATGGAGATTCTGCTGATAGGGATGACTGCAATTAGGGATATAGACAATAAGAGAGGGATGGAATTTATTGGAGAAAACTGGCAAAGGAATCAAGGTATTGGGAGCAAATAACTAGAGAGGGAAAGATGATAGAATGGAAAGACACCAATCATTTATTTGGACTGCAGGTTAGAGATTGCTTTCCCTGTCAATGATTGATATCAGAGTATATGCAAAGGGAAAGAAATGGGGGAGGGGCATCAGAAAGGAAAGACCAGCACTGGTAGAGTTTTTAATAGAATCTAGAAGAAAATCTGCCATTAAAAAAATTAATAATTAGTAGAGCATATAAAATATTGCATGATAATTATAAGAATCAATCAGAGGAGGTTAGAAAGGATTGGGAAGAGAGATTGGATAAGCAATTCACAAAGAAACAATGGGAGGATATATGCATGTTTCCCAAATATGCAACAAAATCTTGAAGATTTAGGATTTTTGCTTGGAAGCATTTAGACAGATATTTTATACCCCAGGTAGACTCCAGAGAATTTTTCCTCAGGTAGACAGCAAATGTTGGAGGTGTGATGGGGAAGAAAGAGGTAATTGAAAACATATTTCCTGGGAGTTTGGTGACTTGGCAGACTTTAAAGATTCCCTGCGAGAAGCATTGTCAGAGATGCTGGGTGGGCAGATTGGTGTGATGAGGGAGGTGATTTTTCTGAGCTATGATACCGAATCAGAATTACCTAGACATGGTAAGGCCTCGCTGTGTCTAATTATGGTGGCTGCCAAAAAAGCAATTACTAGAAAATGAAAATCAAAATCTAAACCAACATTACTAGAAGGAGTGAATGTAGTAACAGAGATAAAACAACTGGAAATGAGATCTTTAGAAATGGGTAGCAGCAAACTATATAGGAAAAAATAGGAATTGTGGGATCAATACATACAGGGGAGGAATGAAAGAAGGCAGGACTTAAATGTATGATGTTTGCAAGTGGGAGTGTGTCAAATATGGTTTGTGATATAAAATGCTTGCAACTAGGATTGTGTCGGTGTGGTTTGTTTTCATTTATATAAATGTATGATTGCCTATGTCATAAATGATGGTTTAATAAAGATGATTCTTGTTTAAAACAAAAAAAAGAATACGGGCAGGAACTGAATAATTTATGTAATTTTTCTTAGCGTATTTAATATTTAAGCAATAACCGAGTACATGGTGTGGTGAATTGAAGATTTACCCACAGTTGGCAAGGTTTAATCACAAAGGTGAAGCCCGAGTGATTTAATAAAGCCAACCGTGGGTAAATTTCAATATATCACAACCACAGAGTCGGTTATTGCCATTATACAATGACATTATTTAAAAAAAAATACTTACTTTTCTTCAATAATGTCTTTGTATAATGGGGCATTACTGTTCTTCTACCAGTGGTGGTATACTGCTTCCTTGTGTTGATGTATTGCACATGCATATGGGACTTGCATTCCTACGCATACCCAGTACATCAATGCTTTGAAAAGGAAGCAACAGAGAAAAGAGAGTCTCCATTGCTCCATTTTTTTTTATTTATTAAAAAAAAAAGGTTTTGGACACTTTATACCAACAGAAAAAAGTCTTGGCGACCGGACCTTTTTCTGTTGGTATATTGTGGGATTTATAACGGGCATGCTGGCCAGTCAGCATGCACATTTTGGAATATTAAAGGGGGGGTGGTCATTGTATAAATACCAATATATGTGAAGTATAATGTTTGTAAACAGGAACTTGATAATAAAGTTTGATTATTTTATATAAATGTAAATTTGCCTTTGTCACAAGTCACATTCAGTAAAGGTGTCTAAAAAAACATTTTCACTGCTTGTATCTTACAATCCATATACATAAACAACAGCTTCCAGTTTTTGTATTTCTTTTTTGTTTAATGTCTTCCCACATATCCTTGGCTGACATAACAAAAGCTTTTTTAATCCATACTCCTAAATACTTCATTTTATCGTGTCCCTGTACATATGGGTATTGCTGAATCAATTTTTGCGTGGGTACATAATTTATCACTGTAGCCATTGTTTTGTCTTAATTTTAGATCCCAGAAAGACCTGAAACTGTTTAAAAATGTTCAGTAATATTGAGATGTCCTTTTCAGGATTTATAGGTTCATAGGTTCATAGGTAGGTACTAGGCTATTGGCCCTAGGACCTATATAAGCCTAGCCAAAAAGGTACCCTGGCTTTCGCCACCCAAGAAAATTATTTTCCTGTGCCCCTGTCGAGCAGAGCCCCAGAGGTGATTTTGGGGTGAATTTCCTATTTCCCATCCAATCATCAAGATTTTTCTTGAAGAGTGCTAATGAGGAGCTTTGTTTGATATAGATAGGTAGTTTGTTCCAGAATATGGGAAGTCTCTGGGACAGGAATCTATCCATCCAGCATGTTCTGTTTACTGTGGTGACAAGGTTTAGGTCCCTAGAGCATATAGCATGGAGGGATTGGGATTTCTTTAAGTGGAGCATGTCCAACAGCTCTGGGTTTGACATTGCTTTGTACATTAGGCAGAGATCGCCTCTGAGTAGGCGATATGTGATGGAGTAAAGCTGGAGTTTTTTTAGACGGTCTGCGTAGGGCATCTGTTTGAGGCTGGTAATCCTCTTTGTGGAGTATTTCTGTGTCCTTTCCAGTTGTTGTAGATGTCTTGTGAGGTACATACCAAAAGGGGTGTTGTACTCTATAATGGGTCTAATGAGTGATGAGTAGAGGGGAACAATGACCTATTTTTTCCTGAATGAGAAACCTTTTGAGATGAGGTATGCCACGTAGAAGGATTTCCTGACTACTGTGGCGATGTGATTATCAAAGGAGAGACTACTGTCCACCTGTGTCCCAAGGTCTCTTATCACACTTTCAGTGTTAAGTAGACTACCACCTATGTGGTACCTCATGGGTACAGAGTTTTTACCAAAGGGGATGACAATGCACTTTTTGGCACTGAGCTTGAGGCCATGGCTTTGACACCAGGCATCTGTCTCAGTGAGGGCCTTTTCTAGGATGTCCACATCGTTAGGAGTTTCAATTATGGCTCCATAATTTGCAGTCACCTGTGAACTTCATTAGCCAAAGACCTTCTGTGTTAGCCTGTACCTCAGAAAAGTAGATACCAAACACGAGAGGACCCAGGACTGAACCCTGTGGTACTCCACTTGTCACTGGTCTGAAGTTAGATTTGGAGTCTGCTACTTTCACAGTGTGGGTTCTGTCAGTGAGCCAGTTGGCAACCCATCTTGTGACATACGGATTTATACCTAGTTTAATGAGTTTATCTATAATTCCAGAGTGGGGGATGGTGTCAAAAGACTTGGCAAGATCTAGATAGGCTGTGTGAACCACCTTACCCTCGTCTAAGGCTTTGGTGACTGCTTCAAAGAAGTCTATCAGGTTTAGGAGGCATGATCTACCTTTTACAAACCTGAACTGGGTGGGATCCAGAGTTTGGAGATTACCAGTGTTTTTGTTTATAAGTTCCATGATGATACATTCCATGGCCTTGCAGACCAGGCTCGTTAAGCTAATGGGGTGGTAGTTCCTGGAGTCCGTGGTGGCTCCCCCTTTGTGGAGTGGGATAACCATTGCTGTGCACCATTTAGTGGGCACAAAGCCTGAGGTGAGGCTATGATTGAATATGGTGCTTAGGTGGGGTGCCAGTTCATTCTGTAGTTCATGTAGAACGTAGCCTGGGATGTTGTCAGGTCCCATGGATGCTGTGTTCTTGGCTTTGGAGAGTGTGGTTTTTACCTGTGCAGCCATGATTACAGGAACTTTGCATTTTTCTGGTATAGAGATGGGCCCTTTAGGGGGTGAGAGAGGGGTAAAGTTAGCACTGAACCTATCTGCCAGGATGTTGGCAATATCAGTTGGTTCTGTATATTTAGTGCCATTGTGCTGTAACTCAGAGCAGATCTGAGTGTTGCCATTGAGATTCTTGACATAACTATAGAATACTTTGTGGCTGTCATTAGAATCAGTGAAGATTTTGTTTTCGTAACTAGCTTTGGAAGACTTTATGAGGCATCTCACCTTCTTACTGAGGCTGACCAGGGAGTTCCTCCAATCATGGGATTTTACTTTTTTTTGCAACAGTTTCTTTCGTCTGTTGTAGAGTTTGTTTATTGCAGGGGACCACCAGATTGGCTTCCTTTTTTGGAGGATAGCATCTTAGTTCTGTTAGGGATAGCACGAGCCATGCACTCGTGTAAGTGCTTATAAAGTGCATTTGTGTAGGATTCAGCAGTTGTACCTCTATTGTCCATCTGCATGGGTGTCGTGAAGTTTGCCACTTCTGTCTTAAGAAGCGTGAAGTTGGCTTTGGAGAAATTTTTTACAGTGGTTTCCCTAATGGGGTGGGGTGGGGGTGTGATGTGGATGTCTAGCGTGATTAGCTTGTGGTCGGATCTGACCAACGAGGAATTGACCTCTGGTGTGGAACACCGGTCACCCATGTTGGTAATGACCAGGTCTAGGATATTGCTGCCCCTAGTGGGGGTGTGGATAAGTTGATCCAAGGCACTGGAATTTATGAATTCCAGAAAATGTTGAGCAAAAGAGTTGGTACATGAATAGTTTTCCCACTTAATGGTGGGGTAGTTGAAATTGCCCATTATTAGGGTGTTGGGTTGTACACTAATATTTTCCAGTGTATCAAGAAATGAAGAGTGGGAATCCTGGGGAGTGGTGGAAGATCTGTAGCAAGTTACAATTTGGATTGCGGTCTTTCCCAGAGTTAGTTTCACTTGGATAATTATGCTGAGCAACTAGCCTGGAGGTGTGGATATCCTTATTGTGTAAAAAATAATGTCAACTGCAAATAAAGCCAACTTTTCTTGATTATCATGCTAATTATATCCTTGAATTTCTGAGACCCTTATTTTATTCACCAGTGGCTCTAAATATAAGGCAAATAACAAAGGGGAAAGATGGCACTTCTGCCTGGATCCACTGTCCAAACATAACTTATCAGAGAGGAACCCTACCACTTTAATTATTCCACCAGTCCTTTATATATCCTCCAAATTAACCTTATTAATAAATGTGTCAGAGAATGCAAATGCTTACATTGCCCTACTCATAAAATCTCAGCTTACTCTCTCTAACAGTTTTTTTCTCTAACTATCTGTCAACCACAAAATATCATTCTCAACCATAATCTCTATGTCTAACCATTCCTTAAACTAACCCTCCTCCTTATTCATAGCACTCTCTCTCCTGAGTACTACTTCTAATATTTAACTCTTCTAGCCATTTTTTTCTCAGTCTTATTCTAATTTTTGTTAACTGGAGAGGTATTATTTTTTATTAATGCCGTTGCCAAACTTTTTCTTTAGATGTTTCAAAATGTTGTTTTAAAATGTTTAATCTATAAATGTTAAACCTAAATGTTATTTTATGTTTTTGAATGTTTTTATGATGCTGTATAACTGGAGCTTTTCTCCCCGGGCCTCCACTGAAAATAGACATGTATCCAGTTGGACTAGCCCGGTCAACAAATGTAAAATAAAATAAAATAAAATAAAATAATGTTTTCTCTGTATGAAGACCCAACAACAACATCAGTGGTATTTTCTTACATTCTGCTTCCCTCTGGAACATCATTGTTCTATTAATGTTGTCTAGTGGTTAAGATAGAAAGTAATGAGATAAAAACAGTGATGTATAATCAGTCTGCAGGAAAGTCCCCAGGAACAGATGGTAATCTTGTGGAAACTTGAAAGTTAGGAGGGAAGAAAGTGATAAAGATCTGGAAAATTTTGTTTAGCAGCATTTTAAAAGGAGGGGAAGCACCCAACATCTTAGAGAAAAGCTATTGAGGCTGCAGTACTTAAAGATGGTAAAGACCCATCAGACCCAACTTCATATAGACCCATTTCAGTTTTAAACCACTGTTATAAAGTGCTTAGGTCTATAACAGCTAAATGAATGACAAAGGTGTTGCCAAAAATTGATAGATGTGGTTTGGTGGAGGGGAGGCAAACATTTGTTGTTTAGCCTCATCTGCTTCTATCCTTGGCATAATTAAGTCTTCACTAAATATTTCCATTTGTCCTCTTTCTTTTTCCACATTTCTCTGCTTTATACAAGTTTTCATAAAATTTCTGAAAAATAAAAAAATAATACCTCCCTAAGTTTGGTGACAACATGTTTTACTTTATGTTGTCTAAGTCATTGTGCTAAAGGTTTTTTGTGTTCTGGAGAAGTTATCAAAACTAGTTGCTTAACAGCTATCTTTCTAAACTCGTGCATATTATCCAAATACTCCCTTATTTTCTCTTTATCACTCTGCAATTGCACACCTTCTTGTTCTGTGAGATTCCCGTTATTGTGCAATACTTTAACTTTTGTCAGCCTATTTAAATAATTCCTATTACTTCTTAACTATATCACTTTCTCTATTATTTCTACCCTGTTTGTAAACTCCATTTTCATTTTACCCTACTCACTAGCTATCACTTGTGAAGAAATTTCTGTCTTCCCTGATAACTCTCAAATAATTTCTGCTACCCATTCCTTAAATTTCTCTCTTTTTAGCAGGTAGGATGGAAAGCACAAGTGTCTAATTTTTACTTCCTTACCCTGTGATTTTATCTTAGTTTTTATTGGTAAATATTTATTGGGTGTGTTCTGACACTTTCAATTAAATGCACATGTTCCTGTGAAATATAATTTCTGTCCAGTCTAGCCCAGTTATTGTACTTTGGCGAACAATATACAAATTCTGTCCAAGTTCCTACTACTGAATTCACATCTTCCATACCAAAAATTTTCATGAATCCTTTCATAAATCTGCCATTTCCTGTTGAAAGCAGGCCTTATGGCCTTATTTTCATAAGCTTCACAATAGCAGTTTTTGTGGAATATACGTACATACCAGTGTACTCCTCCTCCCTTGCCAACAGCCCTTTTCTACCACAACTTTACCATTATTATCCCTTTTCTACTTCTATCATTACTTTCCTTTTTCTTTGTCCCTGATATTCTGTTGAGCATCCGTCCTGAAATCCTTTCTTTGTCAAATTCACTCACTCATTTCCTTCCAAATTTGTCTCCTGCAACATTACTATTTGCACAATGGTCTTTCGTTTCTGTCTATACCCATAAGACTATTTACATTCCAAGATAATATGGATATCATAGCCATTATGATAAAAAGTTATTGCTCCCATCTATTATACAAGACAGTTTTTTTGAATGTGTATTTCCAACTTTTGTCATACATACACACACTAATGTTTGGCAGGCTGACCTTTCTTACAGTTGTTTCTTCTCATCTCCATTTGCACCACTGTCACATTTTCAAGACTTTTTGATTTAATAAAAAGAAACAAACAAAACTAAATACATTTTCAGAACACCCCCACCCCCTATTAACTTAGAACAAACACATAAAACTCTACATTTTCAAAAAATGAAGTTTAGCCCTTTATATAGGAACAATTACCCCAAATCAAGAACTGCACCTGCAGGCATCACCTAGCCTAAGATTAAGGTTGCCTCTGTTCTCACTTATACGGATTACAGTCTTCTCTTTTCTTATCTCTATTCCCCTCCCAGATGTGAAAAATTGATCTGTATTATGGCATCGAAAAGTCCTTTCATCGAACGGCTTTTAAACTGAAAATGCCATTAATAGAAGTCAATTTTGTGGGGGGCTGCACCCCCCACTAAATATATATACCAACTCTGAGATCGGGCTACAGTGAGGAAAGGGCAAACTTTCCGATCTTCACTGCCCTGTGATCTCACATGAGTGACTTCTATTAATGGCATTTACAATTTAAAAGCCATTCAATGAAAGGACTTTTTGATCCATTGTCATAGACATGTGGAAAACAGCTTGTATAGTTTCAGAAATCATTAACTTTTAGCCATAAGAAAAAGGAGATTGGTTATCTTTAAATAAAACTAAATTATACACTGCTCTATTAAATGCATAAAAATAATAAGGATGCTAGGGAAGCCACTCCTCATAATTTCAAACTTTATTTTTCACTGAACTGCTTGCCATTGTACCTTTAAATTTAGCATTTCTCTCACCAAAGAATGCTCTGAATTCTCAAGATTAATTGCTTGCATGACTTCCAGGATGACTGCACACTGATCAATAGCTTAATTTCAGCTTTCCCAGTGGTAAAAAAGAAGCTAAGAAATAAGAACCAGTGATATTGTCAGCCTGACTAAAACATACTGACTAGTAAGTACACTGTGTGAATACCAGCAAAAAGAAATGTAAAGAACTTGAGAGAAAACCAACCAGAAATGGTGAAGAGAAAACACTGTCTGGGAAGAATTCTGCAGCTTTTCAGCAAAACGCATTTCAAGTTTCAGCTCTGTAATAAGAGAGTGTATTTAGTAATTTAAATGAAAAATTAAATCAAATGTACTCTGAGAGGATCTAAATAAATGAAATATTGAAGGAGTACAGTATATCAACTCAAATAACAAAAGGACAAAATACTAGAAGAAGCCTAAACTAGCTATTCACATGAACTGATAAAACTGCAAAAATCAGAGGCTGAAATGAAGAAAAGGCTGGCTGGGTATGAGATTTCTCGTGGGAAATATGAGACTCAAAGCAGGAAACTTGTGTGCATTTGTGTAACACTTTGTGCTGTATCTACTTCCTATGAGAGAAATTGATTTAATCATGTGTTATGGAATAGGCTGTCCATCCATGTGAAGCAGAGCTCATCCCTGACCCTGTTCAATAAAACCTTGATCACTGGATGAGAAAGCATAAATTCATCTCTGGTTTTGATCCCATGTCTCTGATAGACAGTGGCCATTAGTAAGTAAAATGTTCTCCAATTAACATCCCCCCACATATCCCTTAGCTACCTCCTTACTAATATAACCACCTCTTAATAGATGCCTAAAGTACTCAAGGAAAAACTGAGTTGGGGTGCATGGATAGGCCTATAACGGTGCTAGTGGTTGTTAGCCTATGTACCTATAAAATGCTAAAATAATCAATGAAGCTTTAACTAGCTATTCACATGAACTAATAAAAGATCAAAAATTGGAGGATGAAATGAAAAAAGGCTGGCTGAGTATGAAACTTCTCAAGAAGAGCTGTTTCAAAAAATGGTAGAGTTAGAAGACAGACCGTGCAGCGAAACCCTGTGATTTTCTACTGTACCCGAGAGACTGGAAGGAACAGACTGTATTAATTTTATGAAGGCACAAACAACTAGCTGGACTTGTATTCCACAGCAGGATTTATTAATTGAAAGGGCACATCAAGTGTATGGAAATAAAGGCAGGGAAAGCAGCAGGCTCAGATGAGGCACAGAAGATATGATAAAGATGTTGGATGACATAGGGGAGAAATGTCACCTGAGGGTACTCATAGCAGTTTGGAGAGAAAGGCGTATCCCAGATGACTGGAGAATAAGCATTCTCATGCTAGTGTACAAGAACAAAGGGGGCATTCACAACTGTGACCAGTACAGAGGCATCAAACTCCTATCACATTGCATGAAAGTTCTGGAGAGGATGTTTGATAAACGGATATGCAGAGTAGTAGAATATAAGATAGGAGATGAGCAGTTTTCAGATTCAGATCAGGATGCAGCACAACTGACCTTATGTTTGCAGTGAGACAGATAGTTGAAAAGAAGCTCAAGATGAGGAGAGTCCAACCAGGTATTCCTAGACTTGGTGGAAGCATATGACAAGGTCCCAAGAAAGCTGATTTTGGCAGTACTACTGTGGTTTGAAGTCCCAGAAATATTGGTAGAATTAGTGCAGCTATGTACAATGACCCAATGGCTAAAGTACGAACAGTGTTCAGCATTACAGAGGGGTTCCCAGTGGGAGTGGGGGTACACCAGAGTTCAGCTGTTCATACTGGTGATGGACTACATTGGCAAATAGGTTGGAGGGAACAGATCAACAAAGTTACTGTATACAGATGATGTGGCATTACAGGCAGACTCTGCGCAAGAACTTCAGCAAAGGATTGGGGAATGGAATGCAAAACTGAAGGCACATGGGATGAAACTAAGCACAGATAAGACAGTGGCAATGGCAGCAAATTGGGGAAATCAGAAGAAGGTGAGAATTGAGATAGAAGGGAAGGTAGTGGAACAGGTAAATAGTTTAAAGTATATGGGAGGGGTGGGTGAGGAGAAGGGATGTTTGAATGAAGAGGTCAAAACTAGAATCAGTAGGACTGCAGCCAAATGGCATAGAGTATTGGGTGTAGTCTATGACAGAAGAATGCGAAAGAAGCTGAAAAGTAAGGTGTACAAGACAATTGTGCTACCAGTACTACTATATGGTACAGAAACCTGGGCAGTAAAGGCAGAGCAGATGAAAAAGCTAGAGGTGATGGAAATTAAGTGCCTGAGAAGGGCAATAGGATGCACACTTTGGGACAGACAAAGAAATGAGAACATATGAGCAGAAGTCAAAGTAACTCCAATTTTAGAAAAGATCAAAGAGAACAGATTATGGTGGTTCAGACACGTGCAGAAAAAAAAACAGAAGATAATCTGGTGAAGAAAATTTGGGACAGACAGGAAGAAGGTAAGAGGAAATTAGGACATCCTGCAAAGAGGTGGATGGATTGTGTCAAATAAGATTTGCAACAGTCAGGCATGAGTGTTGAAAAAGGCAGGAGTGTGGCACTGAATCGAGAGAGATGGCAATAGTTAACATGATACCCAGACCACATGTAGAAAATGGGAAAAAGGGGGCTGCTGATGATGCTGATGATCAAGTGTATGTTCCAAATCTGACCATTAGAAAGCAGCCAAAAGCTGCATTAGTAATGTAGCAATCATACCAGCAGAAAGAGTTGATCCTAACAAAACTGTGGAAGAAGGAAAAAGTATTAAAAATTGGAGACAGCAGAGTGTTTGTGGAAATGATTATTCACTGTACACCAGTTTGAAGAGGAGCAAATTTATTTCAGCAATAATGAAATGCTGAGAGGTAGGTTAGAGATTCAAGCCACTGTATTTGTCATTAGAATATTTGTTTTTCTGGTGGTTAAAACCATTTTTGATACAGAACAAGCTAAGGAGGAAACTTCATTCAACAAAATGTATACCAGCAAACAAAGGGGACTCTGCTTCTCATTCTTTTGAAAATAAAGCTCATACAGAGACTTTGCCAGTGAAACATTTTCCAGTGTTCCAAAGGAAAATTCTTGAGAGAAGTATCAGAAGTACATTGGACTTCAGCTAGTGTCTGGTATTGGAAGATGGAAATGTTCAGGAAGAAGACCAGCAATACTGCAATTAGTGAATAGAATAGAGGCTATAAAATATCAGTCACACTGCTGAAATATGGCTTTGCAAGAAAAAAGTGGCTGAGAGAGACTTTACTTTTGCTGACTTTATTAAACTTGTGGGTAGACTGTAAAGCATATATCCTACTTTATGTCATTAATGTTTAGAAGCACGCTAAAAGGAAAACATAAGTAAAATAGGTTTTGTTCTTAATAGTATTCGTAGGAAACATTTCATGATATAAACTACATGGTATCTATAGTAAATGGGTTTTGTATAATGTGTAGTCAGGGGTATTTATAATGTGGAAGGGAAGTCTCTTTAGTGACTGTTGTATGTGTCAAAGATATTAAAGTAAACATTTTTTTTTAGTTTTAAGAAATATAGGCTTTACAGTACAGCAAGAGAGGAAAGGCTGGACAAAAGCGAGTTTAATTATGATGTGTTATGGTCTTGGGCTGCTGATGTAGGGGCTGGGTGTAAAAGTGCATTGAATATATTATATGTGGAATTAATATATTTTCTGTTAGTTTTACAAGGGTGACTGTAATACCTCTCAAAAGTCCAGATTTTCACAGAATGTCCAGATTTTTGCCTCTTATTTTTAGTCTGCTCCTCATAAAAAATTGTTTTTCTGACAAATCATTGAGAACTGAAGTCAGTAAATAATAGTAAATAATGACAGTCATTTGAGTTTCTGACTTTATATACTTCAGAAAATGTATAATAATGCAATGTCTGTCATTCTAGCAGCTTTCTAAGTTTATATAAGCAATATTTAAAATATATTCCTATTTTTGGGCCTTTGTCTCCCCATTATGTCGAGCTTTGTCCAGATTTCTTGTGCTGAGAGGTTGAGAGGTATGGTGAATGTCTATATTATTATCCTTGGCTTAAGCTATGAACAACTGTTTTTTGTAAGCAAGTAGTCTTTAAAAATAAGTCAAAATAAAAGCCATGAAAAATGTCAAACTTCTTACATCTGCAAATATATTAGCTAAGCAAATGTTCAGTAGAAGTCAAGACATCTGCAGCTGAAGGCAGCTGTACATTTTGTTCTATGTGAAATTTACAAAGATTCATTACTGACTAATTTTGGAGATGAGCTGTCTGCAGGGGCAAGCAATTAATCTTGAGAGTTCAGCACAATCTTTGCTAATGGAAAGGCAAAATTTACAGGTACAATGACAAGGAAATCAATGAAAAATAAATGTTGATGTTATGAGAAGTGAATAATAGATAGCCTGTCCAGTAGTCTTAATACTTTATTGCATTTAATAGATCATTATACAATTTAGTTTAATTTAAAGAGAAGCTATGTATTTTTCCTTTGGGCTAACAGTTTATGTTTTCTAAAATCATACAAGCTGTTTTTCATATCTGGTAGGGGAAAGGAGGTAAGAACAGACAGCAAACAGTGTAAGTGGGAACACTGCAGCATATTTTTTAACATGAGTAACCTTAATTTTGGTTAGGTAATGCCTGTGAGTGCAAATGTCAGTTTGGTTCAATTGTTTCTATCTGGAGGGTTAAACTTAATTTTCTGAAGATATACATAGTTTTTTATGTTTGTTAACAGGGGTGGGGTGTTTTGAAAATCTATTTCGTTTTTTTTTTTTTTGAGGATTTTCATTAAAACAAAAAGTCTTCAAAAATGTGACATAGGTTCAAAAAAGAGATGAGAAGAAACAGCGGTATAAAAGAGCAGTCTGCCAAACAGTGGTGTATACAAGTAACATGAAAGTCAGAAATACACATTAATAAACTACAATGTACTGTATAATAGGTGGGAGCAACAGCTTTTTTATTACAATGGCTAAACTATCTATATTATCTTGGTGTGTAAATGGCCCTACAGGTACAGAAAAAAGGAAAGAATATTGAATTATATTAAGAAATGCAGAATGCAAATACCAATGCTGCAAAAAGACATATCTGTAAATAAATGAGCATGTGAATTTGACAAAGAAAGGATTTCATGATGGATAGTCATCAGAATATCAGGGACAAAGGTAAAGGGGAATAATTTTCTAATTACTAGAGGGGCTCCAATAGTGGTGGAAGAGGGAAAAAGATAATATTAGTAGATTTGTGGTAGTAAAAGGACTATTGGCAAGGGAGGAGGAATATGTTGGCATGTATTTATATTCCACCAAAAACTGATATTATGGAGCTTAAGAAAAGTTTTTATAGAAATAATCAGCTTTCAGCAGGGAATTGTACTGACAGGAGGTGACTGAAGCTTGATTTGCAATAGTGAGGATGTATCAAGGGGACCTAGAAGGGAAGATATTACAAACGTGGGTAGATTTCAAGAAATGTATGAAAGTATTTGGTATGGAAGATGTGAACTGAGTAGTAGGAACTCAGAATTATAGGTTCATAGGTTCATAGGTTCATACTAGGCTATCTGCCCAAGGGCATTTATAAGCCTAGCCCATAGTTATGTGGCTTTCGCCACCCCTTTAGTTTGAAGAAAACTATGCATATTATTTTGCTGTGCCTCTGTCAAGCAGTGACACTGAAGTAATCCCTGGGGTATATCTGCGATCTCCCATCCATTGGTCAAGATTCCTCTTAAACAAGGCCAGCGAGGTGCTCTGCCTCACATGTACCGGGATTTTGTTCCACAGCATAGGGAGTCTCTGGGTGATGAATCTGTCCCTCCAGCACGTTCTATTAATAACGGTGTCAAGGTTTAAGTCTCCTGCCCTTGTGGTACTGAGGGATCTAGATTTTTTGAGGTGAAGCATATTCATCAAATCTGGGTTTGACATGGCCTTATATGTCAGGCACAGGTCACCTCTGAGCAAGCGGTATGCGACTGAATAGAGCTGGAGTTCTTTCAGTCTGGCAGCATAAGACATATTTTTGAGACCCTTTATCCTTTTGGTGAGGAACTTTTGGGGCCTTTCCAGCTGCTGCAGGTGTTGGGTCAGATACATTCCGAATGGGGCATTGTACTCAATCATAGGTCTAATGAGTGATGAGTACAGGGGGACGATGACCTCCCTAGATCTAGATGTGAATCCCTTCATGATCAGGTGGGCAATGTAGAAGGTTTTCCTAACTACTTTGGCAACATGAGTGTCAAACAAAAGGTTACTGTCAACCTGGGTCCCCAGATCCCTGATGACTTCTTCTGTGCTCAGTGGGTTGCCATCTATATGGTAGCTAGGGGTAACCTTGTTTTTCCCGAAGGGTATGACTATGCATTTCTTGGCGTCTAACTTTAGGCCATGGCTCTGGCACCAGTTATCCATTTCTGTGAGGCCCTTCTGAAGGATATCTGTGTCAGATGTGTTTTCGACTATGGTGCCCAGTTTGCAGTCATCTGCAAACTTTGTCAGCCATAACCCTCCTGTGTTTGCTTGTACTTCAGAAAAGTAGATGCCAAACAAGAGTGGTCCCAGGACTGAGCCCTGTGGGACACCACTTGTGACAGGCTTTGAGTCTGACATGGCACCAGCAACTCTGACCCTGTGGGTTCTGTCACTTAGCCAGTTTGCAACCCATCTTGTGATGTATGGGTTTACATTTAAGCCGATGAGTTTTTCGATGATACCTGAGTGGGGTATTGTGTCGAAGGCCTTTGCCAGGTCGAGGTAGGCTGTATGGACTGCCTTGCCCTCATCAATGGCCTTGGTGACTGTTTCGAAAAAGTCAACCAAGTTTAAGAGGCATGATCTGCCTTTGACAAAGCCAAACTGGGATGGATCCAAAGTCTGCAAGTTCCCTATGTCTTTATTTATGAATTCCATTATGATCCTCTCCATGGCTTTGCAGATAAGGCTTGTCAAGCAAATGGGACGGTAATTTCCAGGGTCGGTGGAGGCACCGCCCTTATGAAGTGGGACCACAGTCACCGTGCGCCACTCCTTGGGTACTTATCCTGAGGTGAGGCTAAGATTAAACAGCTGTCCTAACTGCGGGTTTAATTCCTCATTGAGTTCATGGAGCACACAGCCGGGGACACCATCCGGTCCCATGGATGCTGTGTTTTTTGCCTTGGAGAGAGCAGTTCTCACCTGGGCATTGGAGATGTTTGTGGGCTACAATCCTCTGGTATAGATATCTCTCCTTTTGGGGGGGGGGAGAAGTTTGCACTGAACCTGTCAGCCAGTATGTTGGCAATGGGTGTAGGTTCAGTAATCTTCACATCATTTTGAACTAATTCTGAGCATATCTGGGAGTTTCCTCCTAGGTTTCTAACATAGCTAAAGAAGGCCTTATGATTGTCTTTTGAGTCCTTGGCGATTTTTCTCTCAAAATTTGCCTTGGATGATTTTATGAGAGCTCTTAGTTTTTTACTTATAATGATCAAAGGTGTCTTACCTTTCAAGGATTTTGCTCTATCTTGTAGTAGCTTCCTCCTTTTGTTGTAGAGCTTGTTTATGGCTGGGGTCCACCAGACTGGACGCTTGCCTTTGGTACAAAGAGTCTTAGTTTTGTTTGGGATTGCCTGATCCATGCAGTCCTGTAGGTGCTGGTAGAAGGCATTTGTAAGTGATTCAGCAGTTTGAGTAATGTTTACCACTGGCTCAGGGGCCTTAAAGGAGACCACACTAGTTTTTAGAAGTGTGAAGTCGGCTTTTGAGAAGTTTTTCACTGTGGTCTTTTTTATTTCAGGTGGGGGCGGGATGAGGACCTCCAGCGAGATTAGTTTATGATCTGATCTCACCAGTGAGGGGTATACTTCCAGTGTTGAACATTGTGATCCCATGTTCGTGATGATGAGATCAAGTATGTTTTCTCCTCTTGTGGGGATGGTGACTAGTTGTTCCATGGCATTTGAGTTTATGAACTCCAGAAACCTTTGGGCTAGAGTGTTTGGGCTTGAATAGTGTTCCCAGTCTATATTAGGGTAGTTGAAATCACCTAGTATGATGGTATTTGGAGATACATTTATCCCCTCCAGTGTTTTCAGGAAGGCCATGTGAGGTTCCTGAGTTTGAGAGGGTGGCCTGTAACATGCTACAAATTGCAGAGCAGTCTTGCCTATGGTTAATTGCACCTGGATGGTCTCCGATGCATCGTGCGTTGCCACCAACCTTGAGGTGTGTGTGTCCTTTATGAATATGGACACCCCCCCTCCTTTCTTGGTGTTGTCTGGATTTTGGGGCCGGAATGCATGATATGAGGTGAAACCTGATAGTGCTGGGGTGCTCTCAGGAGCCTTGAACCAGGTTTCTGTCACAGCACAGACATCGATGTTCTCCATACTGAGAAGGGCCTCGAGTGCGTGCATCTTGAGATTGAGACTTCTGGCATTGAGCAGCATGACCCTTAGTTTTTTTCCTTTTTTGTGTTCTAGGGTGGTAGGTTTAGAATTTGAGCTTTGCCTAAAAAAGGCACTATGGGGGTGGCAAGAGCCTTTGCCAATATCCGGAAGCCCAGGGGTGACAGGTGCAAGCCATCCCTTGCGAAGCAGCGTGGCTTGTCCAGCATGTCATCCCAGGCAGACAGACATTGGATCCCCTTTGAATGACACCAAAATTTAAGCCAATTGTTAAAGCTGATCATCTTATCACTGTATTGTGGCATCATTCTAGGTGAAGGTAGGATACTGCTCAAGGTCAGGGTCATACCTGCCTGGGCTACATAATCAGAGAGCTCCTCAATGTCTCTTTTCATGTAGTCCAAGGAGGTACGTCTCAGGTCATTGACACCACCATGGACAATGACTGAGTCGTACTTGTACTTGCTGTTGAGAGACCTGAGTGCTTGCATTATGTGGTGGATTCTAGCACCCGACAGGCAGCTTACTGTGACCTTCTCCTTACTCAGTCTGGTGAGCGGGACGTCAGTGTGCCTGACTATGGAGTCACCAATGACGAGTGTGTCTGGCATTGTGTTTGGCCTTAAGGGCTGTGACTGTTTGACACTCTGACTGTGTGGTCTATGTGATGCATGTGTTGGGTCCTGAGGTGGTAGTTGTTTGGGTGTCTGCTTTGGAGGCCTCTGCTGTTTTGGTAGATTTTTGGTCAGAGCCTCCGAGTATGTCTTTGTGTGATTATGTGTATGATTTGAAGTTGTGATGGTACTATGTGTGACTGGGTATGTAGTGTGTGTGTGTGGTTACCTTCTCCTCCTGTCTGGTCTTGCCAGTCCTATGTTGAGAGAGCTCAGCCTCCAGTTTGGCCGTATAGTTGCATCTCTCGCATGTATTTGTGTTTTGCGGGAGAAGGAGATGATTGTCTGTGTACATGAGGCAATTGTAACATTGCCTCAATATTCCTAGGTTCACCAGTTGAGCAGGAGAGGACACTAGCAACTGATCCCTCGACATGCTAGAAGTAATAGATAAAAAAAACTTACAAAAGACTCCGGGAGATGTGGGTTCTAGGCTGGTGGGGTACTATCTATAATAATAGTGCTTTAACAAGGTGCAAGTACTGTAGGAGCAAGTGCTAGGCTTTGCAGATAGAGAATAGTCTACTTGGGAATCAAGTAGAGATGAAGTTTTTAGTTATAGGATACGCTGGTTAGATCGGCAGTACAGTTCGAGGAAGGTAGATTTAAGGGAAAATTTGAAGAGTGGAATTTAGGTAGCCCGAATAGTTTAACCTTGTTAAACCGCCGCTGCTCTTGTGTGCAACAGTGGCAACTCCGCGCTAAATCGCGCTAAAGGGGGCTGGAAAAAACAGGAAATGACCCAAAATGGCCAACGAATTACTAGTTGCTGTCTCTAACCACTCCCTTGAGGACAAACAAGCAGCTCAGTACTCCCCACTCCCACTGGTGAGTAAAGAAACTACCTCTGGCCATACAGAAAATGAAGGAACACAGGAACCAAATACAAAGCCCAGGGATCAGCAAAATCTGATCACTGGAACAACTAGCTAGGAAAGTTTAGGAAAGGAGAAGTATTTTTTTTTTTTTTTTTTTAGTTTTTTTGCAAACAGACAGAAAAAATACAGTAAATGCTTTGGTATTCGACTAAATTGCTATCAAAGGCTGGTACACTTGAGTGTATTAGCCTGTTTGTTACTTTTAAGCAAAACTTTAGCCAACAATTGCATATTATTCTCTAAGGTACAATATCTGAGCTAGACTTGATAGAAATTATATTTCACTTGAACAGGTGCATGTAATTGGAAGCTTTGACACACATCCAGTAAATATTACAGGTCATGCACCAAAAAAAAAAAGATAAAAATGCAAGGTAATGAAGTAAAAATGAAACACTGTCATTTTCCCATTTACCTGATAAAAACAGAGTAGTTTAAGGAATGGGTAGTGAAAATTATTTGAGAGTCATTAGTACAAATAGAAATATTTTCAGAAGTTACAGCTAGTGAGTGGGAAAAAATGAAAATGGAGTTTAAGAAATAAAAGAAAAAGTGATAAGGTTAAGATGTAATAGGAATTACTTGGAGAACTGGCAAAGGTTAAACTGTTGCAGAAGAAGGGGAATCTCACAGAACAAGAAGAGGCACAAATGCAGAGTACTAAAGAAAAATAAGGAAAAATCTGTCAAACGTGCATGAGTTTAGAAACACTGCTACATACCAAAAAGTTTTTGATAATAACTTCAGAGCACAAAAAACTTTTAACACAGCAACTTAGGAAACAGAAATCGGGAAGGGCTGTTGACAAAATTAGGGAGCATGTAACAAGAAAAATAACCAGAGATCCTGTAGTGGTATTGGAGATATTTTGGAAATTTTCTGAAAATTTAGATAAAGTAGAGAAGTGAGGAAATCAAGAAAAAGCACAAATAGAAATATTTATGGAAGAAGTAAATATACCAAGGTTAGAGGTAGATGAGGCGGAACAATTAACAGGATAGGTTGAGATGAGATAGGGCAGAGGTGAGTGGTAGTACCCAAACTGACAGCGAGGCAACACTGTCACAAGATACCAGACTTCCTGTGGAAGGGGAGCTGGGAAGGGTCACAAAGGCTGAACTGAGACAGGCTTATTTCTCAGACCCTACATTACAAGGCTTGAGGGAGGTAGCTAGGGAGGCACCTGATTCTCAAAGAAAAGGGGAGTATGTATACTGGAACAAAGGGTTAATGTACAGTGAGTGTATCCCTGTGGGAAGGTTAGAGGATGAGGTAATACAGCAGTTGGTAGTGCCTAGGGCTACCAAATAGAGAGATAAGTCATCAAGCAAAGGAGAATACTATTGCTGAAACGGAATTCATCCTCAAGTCTTGCTGAGTACCTTCATGAGGTGGACCCTGTTTTTCACAAAATTTCACCAAGACGACACTGATATGTGCACTGTATTTATATAACATATATCATGGACAGAAATAGGTCAAAAATTAAAAAAAAAAAAAAGATAGCTTTGTGCACAAGACCCAGGATAAAAAAAGTGCCCAATCCTGGTAGGCGCACTGGTGCCAGGACTGGAAAAAATGACAGTGTAGAATCCTCAAATTACGGAAACATTCCTACAATGGGGCCAGGCCAGGCCCAGGGGGGGAGGATGCCCCCCCCTCTTGTCCTCTTGTAGAAGGCAGTAGCATCCACAAAAATCACAAATTGGTAAGCCAAAGAACAGCCATAAAGACAATAGAGTGGACTATTGAGGATAAGAAAGAAATTATGTATTGCTACAATAATGGAAAAAGCCCAGAATTTCCAGCCACAAGATATACAAAAAGATTAAGAGAAAGATTAGAAGAAAGAAAAATACTTCTACAAGAAAAACTGTCAGAAGCCTCAAATAAAAAAATTGTGTTCATTAATACAACAGATTTTCAAAAAACAGTATATAGACCAAGAAACTCTGATCTGTTTGGAAAAAGAAGCATCTGAGGAAGTGCGAAAATATAAACAAAACCAAGAGATTTTTGAAAAGTATAAAAAAGAAATATGGACATGGGGAAGAAAGAGAGATTTGATATGATGCAATATTTATGCAAAGGTGAAAGCCAAATTAATCAATATAAAGAAGTAAGCCCCAAAGATATTTGAAGAGAAATACAGGCAAAGGCATCCAGATATGGAAAATTTCACAATGAAAAAATAATATCACAAAGAGGGAATGTAAAAAGAAGATTAATAAACTAGAAACTAAAAAAATAGAAGTTGAAGTTATGGAGTGCCTGCAAAGTGAAGGATGTGGTGTAGAAGGTCTAACATTGGTTACATCACAGCATGATGGTTCGAGTCCCCAAAGTAAGGAGAAACAGGAAGATCAGGACACATTTGAAGAAGAAATATGGACATGGGAAAGAAAAAGAGATTTAATATGGTGTAATATCTATGCAAAGGAGAAAGCAAAACTAATCGATACAAGAAGAGCAGCAGCAAAGATATTTGAAGAGAAATACAGGCAAAGGAATCTGGACATAGAAAACTTTACAATATAAAAAAAATAAGAAGACAAAGAGGAAAAGTTAAAGAAATAGAAACTGTGGTTATGGAGTACCTGCAAAGTGAAGGATTCAGTGTAGAAAATCTAATTCAGAAAGCACCACAGCAGGATAGAGCAATGGACATTGAAATTAAGGGGAAACTAGTGGAACAGGAAGCAATTGGTCAGGTGCCATATGAAAATATTTTGGAGCCTTCCACAGGAAACTAATATAACTGTTCACTTGAAGTTGGACAGCAAGGGAAGGAACATGAAATTGTGGAAACTATGACGCAGTCAATGCTGAGGAGAGATAGGCTAATGAGTTCCCATATGACAAAGCAACGGATGGCACAGGATGAAACTGAAGAGATGGTGCCACAGGAAGATGCTATAGAACTTTCTATAGAATGGCCTCAGGAAATGGAAAACAAAAAAATGCACTCTCAGTTTAGAAGAAAATGAGTTAAGAGAAGAGTTGCTTGATTTAATACAGATAGATAGACATATTAAGATCAATGAAAGAAATAGACTGCAGAAGGTCAATAAAACCCAAAAAGTCAGAAGTTTGATAAAACAAATGAACACAGTAATTAGGACTGCCCATAGAGATCCATGCAATATAACAGAAGTAAACAGGATATATCACTGTGCAGATAAATTAATAACTGATAAAGCTCTACCACATGAACACAGGGTAGTGAGGGAGAGAAAGGGGAGAATTTGAATACCATCATCGAAGTATCAAATAGAGAAAACTATAAAGCAATTAAGAGAAGAAGTGTCCATGTTAGATAAGTACAGAATAGGGAACAGATAAGCAAAAATACATAGAAAGATAGATGTGATAAGAGCAATGGCAGAAGAGATCAGGATCTGTCATGCACTATCACAAATAACCTAAAAATCTCAGCACAGGTGAAAAATATTACAAGATACGCAGGTAAATATAAAGGAAAAGTATATAATAAGCAATTTATTGATGAACCAGAAATGTTTTATAGAGAATTGGGAAACAAGGTAAAATGAATTGAAAGACCACCAAAACATTTTGGATACGTATTTATGAATATCCTGTGGAACATAACAAAGATGCTAAATGTATAGAAGAAGTAAAAGAAAGAAAGAATGTTTGTGTCTTTTCGGCTTTTCCTGGTTAGGCGTCGCCACAGCGGAACTCTGGTCCACTAATGATTGGCAGTAGAGTTTTACGTGCTGGCTTGCCGGGCCTAACACACAACCTTCAATGAAGGAACGCCCATTTACGCATGTCGACACACAGAAGACGCTCTAACTGAGAATTGAACGGGCAACGTCTAACTGTGAGGCGACAACGCTACCGCAGCACCACCACCGCAGTAAGTAAAAGAAAGAATAAGAAGTTTAAAGGTACAAGATATGAAATGGGATAAAGTAACAACCAGAGAGATTGAAACAAAGTTACAAAAAGCCTCATTGGAAAACCCCAGGGCCAGATGGAGTATATAACTTCTGGTTAAAAGTACATCTTTGCACGAAGATTTAGCCATGAGTAAGAACTATTTATATACACACCCTGAACAGACACCAACCTGGCTAGCAACAGGAAAAACAATGTTCCTACTTAAGAGTGAACCTATAAGCTGTCTTAAAAATTATAGACCAATAACTTGCCTTCCAACATATAGACTATAGACTGGAATTGATGCCAACAGAGTTTATAGTCATTTAGAAGAAAACTCAATTATGGCAATAGAACAAAAGAGCAATAAAAGAAGGTCATATGGAACAAAGGATCATTTGTTGTTAAATAGTCATAGTGGAGAACTGTAAAAAGGGGAAGACTCTAAGTATGTCATGGACTGACTACAAAAAAGCATTTGATAGTATCCCACATTCATGGATAAAAGAGTGCGTAAAAATGTATAAGATACATCCTGCACTGATTGACTGCATTACTGTGACCATGAAACTGTAGCAGACCACTATGCAATTAAGCCATGATAAAGGACAAATTATTATCCCAGGCATAAAAATTCAAAGGGGGATATTCCAGTGTGACTGTCACCGCTGCTATTCTGTCTTGCCCTTAACCCATTAAGCTGTCTACTTAACAACTTAGGCCACGGCTATATTTGGCTCATAGAAAACAACAAAGTGTAAAGACTTCTCACCTTCTCTTTGTTGATGATTTGAAACTGTATAGCTAATCAGATGAGGAACTGAAAGCACAACTGCAAGTTGTCAAAATTTTTTCAGATGATGTAAGAATGTCACTTGGTCTTGATAAATGTGCAAAAGCAACCTTTAAAGCAGGAAAACTGCAACACAAAGAAAACATCAGCCTGGGACAAGAATGTGATATAAAAGAACTTGAACAAGAGGGAGTGTATATAAATATTTGGGAAATGATGAAGGATCAACAATAAAACATTATCAAATGTGAATAAAACTTTGCAAGGAATATTTTAGAAGACTTAAATTAATCCTGAAAACAACGTTGACATCTAGGAACAAAATTCAAGCTATAAACCAATTTACTATTCCTGTCCTAACTTACAGTGTTGGAGTGATTGACTGGCCCCAAAATGTGTCTGATAGACTAGACAGGAAAACAAGAAGGATGCTTCATGTTCACCAAATGTTGTTGTGTCTTTCAGCTTTTCCCGGTTAGGGGTAGCCACAGCGGAACTCCAGTCTGCTAATGATTGGCAGTAGATTTTTACGTGCCGAGTTGCCGGCCCTGACACACAACCTTCAACGAAGGTACGCCCATTCACGCATGTCTCCACACAGAAGACGCTCTAGCTGAGACTCAAACAGGACAACGTCTTACTGTGAGGCGACAACGCTACTGCAGCACCACCACCACAGTCCTTCATGCTCATGCTCACCAAATGATTTATAAAAATCAGTGCATACCAAGATTATATATTCCCCATTCCGAAGGAGGGATGGGCCTCTTTGAAATTGATTACATGTATAGATCTGCAGTCATGGGACTGCACATGTACCTGCTGACCTCATAAGACCCAAATATAGTGAAAGTTTTGAAACATGAGGAGAATAAATCAAAGATGATGTCTCTGCTTAATCTAGCAGAAGCATATCAGCACCAAGCAGGAATGGAAATCAAACCAGAATTAGATAAAAATCAGGCAGCAATTGAATGTGCCAAAAAAAGAAAAGAACAAATATAAGGTGAAGGTCCAGATGAGAAGGCAAGAAATGTGGAAAATGCATAAATATAGTTGCAAGTATGGAAAACATCATACTGATCAGGATGGAACGCAGGAATGGTTAAGGAGAGGCAAATTCAAACCAAGAGATGAAAGGTTAATATTGGCAGCCCAAGATAGTGGGCTACATACACATTGGTTTACAAAGTCCATTGAACATGTTGGAGAAACAGACAAATGTAGGTTTTGTAAAACAACTGGAAACAGTTACACACCTTGTTGCTGGTTGTGACATACTAATGGCAGAAGGACTGTATACTGAAAGGCATAATAATGTGGCAACACTGTTGCACTGGGGATTGTGCAAACATTATGGTACTGAAGTGGCTGAAAAACACTGGAAACATGAGCCACAAAGCATCATAGGAAATGATGAAGTCTACATCACATGGGATCACCCATTACCAACAGTTCAAAAGACAGATGCTAGAAAAACGAGACATAGTGGTCCATGAAAAGAAGACAAAAATAGCATTGATCATTGAAATTGCCACACCCAGTGACTACAGCATCTTGCATACAGAGAGACATAAAGTCATAAAATATCGGAATTTGCAGGCAGAAACAAGAGCAATGTGGAAAAAAGATACCCAGATAGTTCCAATAGAAGTAGGATCAATGGGTCTTATAAAAAATAATCTACAATCATATTTAGATATGTTACCAATACACGTAACCCCATATGAATTGTAGAAAGAGTCATTACTGGGCATATTGCAAGTGCTGCGGAGCACTTCTAGCTGACATCAAAGACTGAAACAATATTAATTTCATGAACTTTAATCATACTCTTACTTAGGAATGGGGTCAGTTTCCATTGTGGTATTAGAAACCCAAAAGACTTGGAGAAATTACAAAAAGTGAACAAAGGATTATTGTACTGAGAGTGGATCCCTGAGGGGGGTGAGAGGATGAGGTAATAGAGCAGCTGGTAGTGTCTAGAACCTACCATCTGGCACTTCTAGCCAAAGCCCATGACATTCCTTTTGCAGGTCATATTGGTATAAAGTGAATCATCAGACGTATTAAGTGGAACTTTTATTGGCCTGGGATTGCAAGGGATATAACAGGGTATTGCAGGGCCTGTGAGCAGTGCCAAAAGATAGGCAAGGCAGGAGACAAGGTCAAACCTCCTCTGATGCATTTGCCTGTGATTGAGGAGCTGTTTCTGAGGGTAGCTGTGGATATTGTGGGGCCTCTGAGTACCCCAAGTACCACAGAGGAGAAGTATATCCTGGTGGTAGTAGATTATGCTACTAGACACCCACTCTATTGAGGCAGAGAAGGTGGCAAATGCTTTGTTAGAGATTTTCAGCAGGGTAGGTTTCCCTAGAGAAGTACTGATTGACAGAGGTGCCAATTTCATGTCAGACATGCTGGCTTGTCTGTGGGAGCACTGTGGGGTGAAGCACCTAAAGATCACCCCTATCACCCCCAGACTAATGGTCCTGTGGAGAGGTTAAACTCTACACTAAAGACCATGTTACAGGCATTTTCAGACCACTTTAAGAGAGAGTTTAACAAGTATTTGTCCCATCTGCTGCTTGCATACAGAGAGGTACTCCAGGTATCCACAGGTTTTTAATCCTTTGAGCTGTTATATGGGCGTAGAGTGAGGGGACCTTTAGATTTAATTTGTGATGAGTGGGAGGGTGAGTGTGAATCCCACAAGGAGTCTGTTGTGGCATATGTAATCAGCCTCAGGACAAGGCTCAGGGAGCTCATGGGCTTGGTCCAGTAGAACCTGGCAGGAGCCCAATGGCAGAAAAAGGTTTGGTATGACAGGAAAGCTCAAGCCCAATAGTATGCTGTGGGACAGTAGGTTATGGTTCTCATTCCTGTCAAACACAATAAGCTGCAGGCCCCTACCAAGCTGCCTGCAGCTTATTGTGTATGACAGGAATGCTCAAGCCCAATAGTATGATGTGGGACAGTAGGTTATGGTTCTCATTCCTGTCAGACACAATAAGCTGCAGGCCCCTACCAAGCTGCCTGCAGCTTATTGTGTATGACAGGAATTCTTGAGCCCAATAGTATGCTGTGGGACAGTAGGTTATGGTTCTCATTCCAGTCACACACAATAAGCTGCAGGCAGCTTGGAAGGGGCCCTTTGAAGTGGCAAGGAAGGGCAGTGATATTAACTACATGGTAAACTTGCTAGGCAGGAAGCAGGGGCACAAAGTGTACCATGTTAACATGATGAAGCCTTACCATCATGGGGAGGGCCTTGGGCTAAGTATTTGCAGTGGGTGACAGGAGGAGTCTGAGGGGATCTATGGTTACATCAAGCCAACCAGCAAAATGCCACATTATTAAGGTGGAGCCTAGGGTTGCAGGCATATGACATGGCAGTGCAGCACTGTAGTGGGGTCAGCAATGCCAATGCAGATGGGTTCTCAAGATAGGGTATGGTATAATGTGTTCCCAGACAGGCTCATGTCCTTCAAGCCACATTTCTTGAGGGTCACTTGAAAAACTAGCATGAATTTTCAAAGGGGGGAGAGATGTGATGATGATGTGAGGTATTGCCAGTTATGCCAGAAGTAGGGCAGTGGATATGTAATATATGCCAGCATAGCTAGCTGGAGTTTTATAAACAATTCTATGTCATTTGTATATCAAACTGATTTGTACAGGTGCTTGTGTTGAAAATGTATTTGTAAAGCTGCTTGTGTTAAAAATGTATGAGCAGTGGGTCCTGCTGGACAGAAAAGAAATACACCTGTATGTCAATCTGTATTGTAACTGCTGAAATGAATATATTGTAACAGAGAATACTGGAAGAGAAGAGGTTAATCTCAGTCCAGCTAACTTTGAAAAATAGTCTGAAATTAAATTACCTTGTTTAGGCCATAAATATTGTATCTTACAGTTCTGACTGCAGCCAAAGACATAATGTCTGTGAAAACCAGGACCAGGAATCCTAGTGTATTGTCCTTAGGGGTGAACTAATTGCTAGCCTGGAAAGGTGGAAGTTTTGAAATGGTTTTATAACTTCCAGATGCTATAACACATCTTAACAAAACTTTGTGTGTGTGTGTGTGTGTGTGTGTGTGTGTGTGTGTGTGTGTGGTAATACATATGTGATAGATTCTGGTTCAGTATCTAGTAAAGTGGGTAGTGTGGGAACCAGAGTCAGATGACCAGATGTATGTGATATCATTCTTTAATTCAGCACTGAAATTATATTTTAATACTAGATGAGACAGAAGTCTCAGGGACAATCTGCTTGTGAAACCTGACAAAGAAGGAAGACCACTCACACACTTCATCTTGCCTTGCTTTAGTAAGTAACCAGGGAATAGTAATTCTTTAGCTCAGTCTTGAAAATATAGTGAGATTAGTTAAGTACTGTTTTTCTGTATCTGTGTGAATTTATCCATCTGTGTTACTTGGAATATTTCCTGTGAATGAAACGCTGGTGTTTATTGTAAATGGATATTTAGTATTTTCATGTTCTTTTATTATTTATTATTAAATATATTTAAACGGTTCATTGTGGCTGGTCTTTTAGAGAATATTTTAACCTTTGAGAGTACTTATATTTATTTGGTGACACTGTGGCCACTCCTGAAAGCCTTGCTGCATTTGTTAAACACTACCATTTGTATTAGTATTAATTTTACAAAGTATAATTGGGTACCCTTGTAAGAGCCTTAGAGTAGCTGGCTTTGGAGTGTTCTGGTGGCAGTGGAACTACCTTATAGTCTGGGCATAACTGATAAATTTGTGCCAGCCTTTCCCAGGTGTGTGTGTTTGTGTGTGTGTGTGTGTGTGTGTGTGTGTGTGTGTGTGTGTGTGTGTGTGAAAGTCGAATCTCAATGGGTATATGTGTGTCAGCTACTTCAAGCAGGGACACAGAGCACTGATTTCACAGAGCAGGTGGTGGAGGACTTGGCTTGGAACACTCGGCTGAGGACTCAACTCTAAAGTTGTGTCAGTGGGGAGTCTTACTGGGGGCCTGGAGAGAGAGAAACCCTGCCCCTGGACTGAGTGTGTATCCTGTGTGCTCTTAAGGGAAATTGTGCTTGGTGAAGAGAGCTGAATCTGAAAATACAGTGTGTATCTACTTCTGTTCCAAGTGAACGTCCCTCACCGGTGTCAGTATAAGGATTGAGGCTCCTTGATTACTGGCCCAGAAGAGGGGCATCCCAACTACTTTTTCATGGAGACTAGCAGTCTGCAGGTCCAAGCAATTAATCTTTTTTAACATCTTTTTTAGACTTACATTAACAGAAAAGAAAAAACGTATTAACATATTTTTCCATTTACGTACATTATATACCACTTTATCTTTTCATTCTTTGTAACAATCAGTAGTCCAACATTACATAAATTGTTGAATTCCTGCCTTTCCATAAACCTAATTCCTCCACCTAATTATCCTGTATATTAGTCTACATGTATTGTAACAATTTCCATTTATTTCTATGTAACCTGCTCATTCTCTTTTCTAAAGATCTCACTTCCAGTTCTTTTATCTGTGTTACAATATTCAGTACTTTTTTTCCAAACACCTTTATTGAATTATCACTTGTGACACAGGCAAATTTACATTCATATATATGTAATCACACTATAATTAACATAAACATTTTCCTTCACATATCTTGCTATATATCATATAACCTAAGCAACATTACATAAATTATTCAATTCCTGACGTTTTAATTTTTTTTTCAAACAAGAAACATCTTTATTAAACCATCACTTACTACATAGGTAATCATACATTTATATAAATGAAAACAAGCCACACCAACACAATCCTAGTTACAAGCATTTTATATCACAAACCATACTGACACATTCCTAGTTGCGAACATTATACATCACTTATAATCTACCCAATCATTTTCAGTCAGACATTACATAGCTCATTTAACTCCTGCTGCCTTTTAAACCTCATTCCTCCCTTGTATGTATTGTTCTCAAAATTCCTATTTTTTTCCTATGTAGTCTGCTCCTACCCTTTTCTAAAGATCTCAGTTTCAGTTGTTTTATCTCTGTTACTATAGTCACTGCTACTAGTATAGTTGATTTAGATTTTGATTTCCATTTTCTAGTAATTGCTTTTTTGGCAGCCACCATTATTAGACACAGCAAGGCTTTACCATGTCTAGGCAATTCCAATTTTGTATCATAGCTCAGAAAAATCATCTCCCTTGTCAGACCAATCTGCCCACCCAGCATCTCCAACAGTGCATCTGAATCCTTAAAGTCGACCAATTCACTGCACGCCTAGTAAATATATTCACAACTACCTCTTTCTTCCCTGTCACACCTCCAACATTTGCTGTCTGCCTGAGGAAAAATTCTCTGGAGTCTACTTGGGGTATAGAAATATCTGTTTAAACATTCCCAGGCAAAAATCCTAAATCTTCTAGATTTTGTTTCATATTTAATAGGTTCATAGGTTCATAGTTAGGTACTAGGCTATTGGCCCTAGGGCCTATATAAGTGTAGCCAAAAAGGTACCCTAGCTTTCACCACCCAAGAAAATTATTTTCCTGTGCCCCTGTTGAGCAGAGCCACAGAAGTGATCCCCGGGGTGAATTTCCTATTTCCCATCCAATCATCAAGATTTTTTTGAAGAGTGCTAATGAGGAGCTTTGTTTGATATAGATAGGTAGTTTGTTCCAGAGTATGGGAAGTCTCTAGGACAGGAATCTATCCCTCCAGCATGTTCTGTTTATTGTGGTGAAGAGGTTTAGGTCCCTAGAGCATGTAGCTCGGAGGAATTGGGATTTCTTTATGTGAAGCATGTCCAACAGCTCTGGGTTTGACATAGCTTTGTATGTTAGGCAGAGATCACCTCTGAGTAGGCGATATGCGACGGAGTAAAGCTGGAGTTTTTTGAGACGGTCTGTGTAGGGTATCTGTTTGAGTCTGGTAATCCTCTTTGTGAGGTATTTCTGTGGCCTTTCCAGTTGTTGTAGATGTCTTGTGAGGTATACGAGTAGTTTTTCCAGTTAATGGTAGGGTAGTTGAAATCGCCCATTATTAGGGTGTTAGGTTGTACCCTAATATTTTCTAGTGTATCAAGTAATGAGGAGTGGGAATCCTGGGGCATTGTGGGGGATCTGTAGCAAGCTACAATTTGGATTGTGGTCTTGCCCAGAGTTAGTTGCACTTGGATAATCTCGGATGCATTATGCTGAGCAACTATCCTGGAGGTGTGGATATCCTTAATGAATATGGACACTCTTCCACCTTTAGTGTTTCGGTCCAGATTAGGTGGCCGAAAGGTGTGGTATGAATTATAGCCTGGTAATGCAGGGGTGCTCTCTGGACCCTTGAACCAGGTCTTTGTCACTGCACAGATGTTGATGTTCTCCATTTTAAGGAGTGCCTCAAGTGAGTGCAATTTGAGGTTTAGACTTCTAGCATTGAGTAGCATTACCCTCAGATTTTGCTTGCTTGTACTTGTTACGGTGGTTAATTTGTCATTTGAACCTTGCCTAAAAAGGCACTATAGGGGTGGCAAGAGCCTAAACCAGTATCCAGAATCCCAAGGGTGACAATTGCAGGCCATCTCTGGCAAAGCGTCATGGTCTGTCGATCATGTCATCCCAGGCAGACAGATACTGGATCCCCTTAGAATGACACCAGAAGCTTAGCCAATTGTTGAAGTCAATCATTTTGTCCTTGTACTGTGGTATCATTCTGGGTGATGGCAGGATGCTACTCAGGGCTAGGGTCATACTTGTCTGGGCTACAAGATCGGAGAGCTCCTCCATGTCTCTTTTCATGTAGTCCATGTAGTCATTCACACCAACATGGACAATGATAGAGTCATATTTGTACTTGTTGTGGAGTGAGCTGAGTATGTGCCTTATATGGTGGATCCTGGCACCCGACAGGCAGCTGACAGTAACTTTCTCCTTGTTTAGCCTGGTGAGTGGAACATCAGTGTGCCTGACTATAGAGTCACCTATGACTAGAGTGTTGGGTATGTTGCTATGCCTTATGGGCTGTGGTTGGGTAGCACACTGAGTTTGTGGGCTATGTGTCATTTGAGTTGTGTTGGGGGTTGGAGGTTGCTTGTGCTTCTGCTTTAGAAATCTCTGTTTCTTGGGTATATTTTTATTGAGAGCCTCCATGAATGTAGGTGTGTGTTTTGTGTTTCTATGTGTGTGTTTTGGTGGTGTAGGTTTTGAGGGACTATGTGATGAATGTGGTGTGGTGCAAGTGTTTACCCTCTCCTCTTGACTGTCTAGTCCAGTCTTGGGTGAAGAGAGCTTTGCTTCCAGTTTGGCTATATAAGTGCATCTCTCACAGGTTGTATTGTTGGGTGGTAGGAGTAGAGGGTTGTCTGTGTACATGAGGCAATTGCTGCATTATCCCAAGATGTCCAGATTCATCAGGTAGACAGGAGAAAAACACCAGGAGCTGACTCATAGACATGCCTGGATAGGTGCTTATTTATTAAGTACTAAAAACTGTTTTCCTCTAGACAAGTTAGGAAAGTTGAGTGCTGTAGTAATTTGTAGCTTATTTAGTGCTTACAATCAGTTCTGAACAAGTGCTGAGCTCAAAGAAACAGATTTGAGTGCTAAAACTAAAAAAAGCTGGCCAGTTCTAAGGGAAAATTTGAATAACAGACTTTATGGCGCCGGGAATATTTTAACCCTAGCTAAGCGCCGATGCATAAAGTGTATTTTTTTTAATATAACAGTAGCAAATGAGCAAACTGATTTAAACAAATTAACCAATTAACCAATAAAAAGCTAAAAACTGAGCTCCGTTCCAGCAGTATTTGATCAGACAAGTTCTTACTGCACACTCCTGCCACTAGGGCACAGGGGAACCTTCTCCAGAAAAAGATGTCCTGGATTAGTGCTGAAATTATACAAATAAAGCTAGATTCAGCAGGTCTGAATCTAGTCTTTTGCTACAGCAAACAAGGCATAACAATTTCAGAAAGAAACAGTTCAAATAAGCAGGCACAATGAGCCTGTAACCAGAAACTCCCAGCTCAGAAGGGCAGAATCTATCCTCTCCTCCCACAAGAGTGCAGACCACACCTTTTTAATGTAAAATAACTGGCCCTAAGCCCAAGTGTTTAAACCAGAACTAATACACTTTTAGAATAACAGACACTAAGCCTTCAGTCAACAACTCCCAACTTAGAAGGATATAAGCTACCTGTTCTGCCACAACAGTGAAGACCACAAACCTTAATGTAAAACAGCTGGTCTGAAGCCCAAGTGTTTAAACCATAGGCTTAGAATAACAGTTACAATTTAATCAAGCTACTAACAAGTAGCAATAAATGCAGCAGAATAAATGCAATTAAGTACTTTTAAGAACAGGCAGCAAAAGCAAAATAAAATAATAAAGTAGGAAGAAACACAAATACAGTAAAAGGAGATGAATAAAGTGTATTTTTTATAACAATAGAAAACTAGCAAACTGATTTAAACAAATTACCCAATTAACCAGTAAAAAAAGCTCAAAACTGAGCCCTGTTCCAGCAGTCTTCAGTCACACAAGTTCTAACTGCACACTCCCCCCACCAGGGGAACCTCCTCCAAAAAAGATGGCCTGTATTAGTGTGCAAATTATACAAGTAAAGCTAGATTCAGCAGGCCTGAATATAGTCTATGCTACAGCAAACAAGGCGCACCAATTTCAGAAAAAAACAGTTCAAATAAGCAGGCACATTAAGCCTTTAACCAGAATTTCCCAGCTCAAAAGGGCAGAATCTAGCCTCTCCTCCCACAGGAGTGCAGACCACAAACCTTCTTAATGTAAAATTTTATTTATTGATATATTTATTTATTTATTTATTTTACATTTGTTGACCAGGATAGTCTGACTGGATACATGTCCATTTTCAGTGGAGGCCCAGGGAGAAAAGCTCCAAGGTCAGCAATTAGATTATAAAATACAGTAATTACAATAGTTTACATATCTAAGCAAGCAGTTAAGTTTAAGATACAATATTTACAGAGGTTACATACATAGGTAAATTATAGAATGTTTCATGGTTAAAGAGAATCCTGAGAGTAGGTCACCATTAATGTCAGCTAGAAAATACTGTTATTACCTCATATAGTAAGTTACAGATGCAATATATACAGTGGTTACATACCTAAACACATTTAGAGTTAAACCAAGTTAAGGTCAGGATTGTGCTACAGGTAAGCTAAAAACTGCTGTTTTTGTCTCATTGTCAGGGAGAGTTAGTCAGGTTTGCTGCATTGACATAGCCAGTTTAGTGTCAGATGTTGTTTAAGTCTAGTCTTGAACTGACTCAGGGAGTTGTGCAAAGTAATTTCGGCTGGGAAAGAGTTCCAGGATCTGCCTGCAGAGTTAGTGAAGAGAGAGTCACTGGCGGAGTTTTTAGTTTTGATAGTCTGGACTAGTAATTTATTAGAGGATTGAAGAGGTTGAGGATTGTGGTAGGGGGTAATAATATTTTTTTAGAGCAGGAATGTTATCTGGATTGTAAAGGATTTTATGGGCAGTAATCATGAGATTGTACTGGATCAAGTTGGGTAATTCTAGCCACCCAAGCTGGTTTAGGTGAGTACAATGATGAGTCTTATAAGGCATGCCAGTGGCAAATCTGGCAATGTGGTTATAGCAGATAGAGAGTTTGTTAAGGACAGATTTATTTAGATTGGAGAGTATTGGGGGTGCATACAGAAGAGTTGAAAGTATGTGAGAGCGAGCTATGGCACATCAAGCAGTAGGGGTTAAGAAGGCTTTTATCCTGTAAAGTGAGCCTAGTTTTTTATTAATGGTCTTAATGGATTGATTAACATGCAAGTGAAATTTAAGATTAATATCAGTGATAACACCTAACAGTTTTGTAGAGGAGTCTGGGTGATTATTGTGCCATTGTTGAATTTAATGGTAAAAGTGAATTAAGTAGACCTGCGTGTAGGGGAGGAAAAGCAACAGTTTTTTTTTGGGGGGATTTAGGATTAGACGACGACCAGAAAGCCAGTTTTCAATTGTGTTAAAGGTGGTTTGTGTAGCTGACCACAGTTCGTTTGGAGATTTGGCCGAGCAAATCAGGGTGAAGTCATCAGCTTATTGGACACAGCTGACTTTAGGAATAGTAGAATAGAGGTCATTAATAAAGATGGAGAATAGAAGGGGCCCTAGTATGGATCTCTGGGGTACACTTAGTGGGTGGGTAGGAGTTTAGAAAGTTCAGATAAGACTGGAACCATTGAATGACTGTAGTATCTAGGCAGAACGTTTTCAGGGTGTGGATTAGTAATTGATGATCTGCCATATCAAATGCCTTGGAGAGATCCAAGAAGAGGGCAGAGGATATGTTATTGTTATTGCGATTATAGTTTATGGTATTGGAAAAGGCTAGAAAGGCTAAAGTAGTATGTGGTGCGGGAGTCTACTGTGGGGTTATTCTGAGTTAGGTGATGCATCAATTGTCTATGGATACATTTTTCCATACTTTTTGCAAGTGGGGATAGTATTGCTATTGACCTATAATTGGATAACTCAGTAGAGCTATCTCCTTTGTGAAGTTGGATTACATAGGATATTATCCAAATAGAAGGGACTCTGGCCTCTGCTATTGTTCGATTGATTACTATCGAGATGTGGTAGGCAATGGCATCGGCTGCTATTTGTAGATACTCAGCAGGGAGTTGGTTGGCAGAGTGTAGTAGGTTTTAGTTTTTTAATCATGATACAGATGAGTGAGGTGGCAACTGGTTGAAATTTAAATGTAGGTTGGTTTCTGGGGGTGTTACTTTCATAACAAGGGGGGCTGGAGGGTAATTGGCACACTAGGGCTTGAATAGTCTCAGTAAAGAAATGATTAAAACTGTTGGAGACTTCCTCAGTAGGTTTATCAATGGTGGCTGCAGGGACTGTGGTGGACGTTTGACCAGGATGTAATAGTTTATTTAAACCTGCCCAAACCTTCTGAGGTTTGTTTTGATTAATTACCCGTAGGTTATAGTAATAGTTTTTTTTTGTCTTGTAAAATATTTTTTTTAGTGGTGTTCCTTATTTGCCTGTATTTAATGTGATCTTGGTGGTCTTTAGTAGTTCACCATAACGCCCATGCCTTATTTCTACGGGTGATATTTAGTTTAGACTCTTTGGATAGCCATGGTGCAGTTCTTGGTGAGCGAATGGGACCATGAGAATGAAGGATTTCTAGGAATTTGTTGTTAAAGTATATGATGGCTTCATCCTAAGGAGAGGTGTTTTAGAATTGACCATTTTATTTACATGAGTTTGTTGGAATTTATTTGGTGGGGTTAAAATTTCTATGATAATGGCTTTTTGCTTAATAATATAGGTAAGTGGTGATTGCTTAGGTCATCAGGGAGATTCCTAGAGGTGTACAATTGGGGATGGCTATTTATAAGTACCCAATCAAGTATGCTTTCTTTTTGGTTCGGTTTTCCTATCCTGGTAGGGGTTGTGATGATTTGTGAGAATGCATGCAGGTTAACATGGGTGGTTGGGGAGTCTGAGGAACAGGTATTCCAGTCTATGTTAAGGTTTCCGAGTAGTTTGGTTTCTTGGGGGTAGTGACATGTTAGCCAGTGAAGGGTGTCTTCAAGTGTAACTACATTATTAGCTTGGGGAATGTACATACAGATGATATAAATACATTTATTTTTATTAATTTGTAGTTTGGTGGCAGAATCTGAGTTGTTAATTTGTAAAGCTTGGTTGTAAAGCTTCAATGGTGATGTTCAAAACAGATTTATATAGAACAGCTACCCCACCCCCTTTCCTAGAAGCACGATCCAGCCTGTATATGTTATACCCAGGTGGTAGCACTTCATTATCTGTTATGCTGGGTTTTAACCAGGTTTCAGATAAACAGAGAATCTCAGGGGAGTGGACAGCTAGGAGTGCTTGGAGTTCATGTACCTTGTTAATACTCCTGATGTTAAGATGATAGGCCAGGAGAGAGTTGGTTGGCCTTTCAATTGTAGGTTTATAACTTGGGTTGTAATTGGGGGGGGGTTTGGCTGAGGTGGATGGGCCAGGGTTGGGGAGGATGTCACCACCAAATGTTAGGTTAGGTTTAATCCTGGTGATGATTTTCCAGAGTTTATTTATGATTTTGTAGTAGTGATTCAATCTAGAACTAATGTATCTGGGATTGGCAAGTTGATAGTGTGAGCAAGGTGTAGGGCAGGGCACTGTATTATAAGACTGGTGAAAGGTGGACGGGCTTACAGCTGAGGCAGTAGTATGGCCTTTTGGGTATTGATATCCAGTGAGAAACTGGTTTTCATACAAGGTAAGTCAATAAGGGGCCAGCAAAATGGATAGTAAAGAGGGGTATAACATTATGAGAGATGGAGTGTTTCAGTTAATAACTGGCCTGAAGCCCAAGTGCTTAAACCAGAACTAATACACTGTTAGCATAACAGACACTGAGCCTTCAGTCAGCAATTCCCAACTTAGAAGGATGTAAGCTACCTCTCCTGCCACAACAGTGCAGTCCACAAACCATTTAGGAGACATACATATATCCTCCCATTGTTTCTTTGTGAATTGCTTATCCAATCTCTCTTCCCAATCCTTTCTAACCTCCTCTGATTGATTCTTACAGTTATCATGCAATATTTTATGTGCTCTACTAATTATTCCTTTATTAATAGCAGCTTCTGTTCTAGATTCTACTGGTCTATCATTTAGGACCCCCCCACCCCAATTTCTTTCTCTTTGCCTATACTCTGATATTAATCCCTGATAGGGAAGGCCATCTCTAACTTGCAGTCCAAAAAAATTATTGGTGTCTTCCCATTCTATCATCTTTCCCTCTCAAGTTATTTGCTCACAATACCTTGGTTCCTTTGCCAGTTTTCTTCAGTAAATTCCAGCCCCCTCTTGCCTTTTGTCTGTATCCCTTATTGCAGTCATCCCCTGTTGGCAGAATCTCCTTTCTCCATTCTCATGTTGGCTTAATTTTTAGAATAATTTCTTCTGCTTTATGGATATAATATTATGTAAAAGGTGGGTGAAATAGTCACCCAGATTATGTATGATTGTTGTTATTCTCCTTAAAGGCCTGCATCCAAAATTCCAGTCTCACCTTGTTTTTTGAGCTTCCCTCCTGTTTCATCATCATCCCTTTCCATTTTGAAATATAGTTTTCTGCTTGTGCTATGTGTAGGAGTCTTAATTATGTAGCTCTGAAATATCCCTTCAAATTGGATAAACCCAATCCACCCTATTGTACTAGGAGAATCAGCTTATCTCACTTGACTCTTGCTGTATTCCCCTCCCAGGTAAAGTCCTTCATCTCTTTATTAATTGCTATCCACAACTTCTCCTCTAGTTGATAAAAATATTCCTGACCTGTGTATAAGACTAAAGGGACTAAAAACATTTAACTGCTTTTATCTTATTATCCATTTCCATATAACAAAGCTTCCATTTTCTCAGTGTTTGTATTATCTTTTGTTTAGTCTCTTCCCACATATCCTTAGCTGCCACATTAGAATAATTTTAATCTATACTCTTAAATACTTCATTTTATCATGTCCCAATAAATATGGACAATATTCAGTACTTGGTATAGACTTCGAGTTGCATTTTCTAGTAATTGCTTTTTTTGGCAGCTAACATAATTAAATGTAAAAAGGCCTTAACAGTGTAGGCAATTCATACTTTGCATGCCAGCTAAAAAATCATTTACTTGACTTTTCCAAGATGTCTGCACGCTTATTAACAGCTTAAATGCAGCTTTCCCAGTGCAAAATATAAAGAAACTAAAAGGCAAAAGCCAGGTCAATGTGCCCTTTGAATTAACAAATCCTGCAGTGGAATAGTAAACATTTCTGGTCTTCTTCCTGTTCATCTCTGTCTCCCAACAGCAGACTTTGGTTTAAGTCCTGTGTAATCCTGATTCATCTGATCAACTTCTATGCTTTTTTTCTGTTTCAGAAGCATTTTTCTTTGGAACATTTTAAAAGGTTTCACTAGCAAAGTCTGGTTATTTATGAGCTTTATTGTCAGTAGAATGAGAAGCAGAGTCCTCATCTATTTGCTGGCTCATTTTTTCTTCAATAAACTTATTTTTATTCTTTCCTTAGCCAGTTCTGCATCCAAAATGTATTTGATCCTCCAGGAAAAATATTCTTAAGACAGCGGGATACAACAGCTTAAGTCTCTCACCTGCCTTTTAACATCCGCTGATTACTGGGATAAATTTGATTCGCTTCTATATGGCATACAGTGAATAATCATTTCCCCAAAACACTGCTGTCTCTAATTTTTAATACTTTTCTCTAGTTCATAGGTTCATAGGTTCATACTAGGCTATCTGCCCGAGGGCATTTACAAGCCTAGCCCATCGTTTTGTGGCTTACGCCACCACCCTTTATGAACAAGGCCAGTGCTCTGCCTCACATGTACCGGTTTTTGTTCCACAGCATAGGAGTCTTTGGGTGATGAATCTATCCTCCAGCACATCCTATTAATAGCCGTGTCGAGTTTTTATCTCTCCGCCTTGTGGCGTGTCGGGGTAAGTCTCCTTGTCTGATGGATCTAGATTTTTGAGGTGAAGCATATTCATCAAATCTGGGTTTAGGCAAAGGTCACCTCTGAGCAAGTGTGTTTACTGAATAGAGCTGGAGTTCTTTCAGTCGGGCAGCATAGGACAGATTTTGAGACCCTTTATCCTTTTGGTGAGGAACTTTGTGGCCTCTCCAGCTGCTGCAAGTGTCGGGTCAGATACATCAATCATTGGTCTGATGAGTGATGAGTAAAGGGAGACTATGACCTCCCTTGATCTAGATGAGAATCCCTTCATGATAAGGTGGGCAATGTAGAAGGTCTTCCTAACTACTTTAGCTACATGGGTGTCGAATGACAGACTACTATCAACCTGGGTCCCCAGGTCCCTGATAACTTCTTCTGTGCTCAGTGGATTGCCACCTATTTGGTAGCTAGGTAACCTTGTTTTTCCCGAAGGGTATGACTATGCATTTTTGGCATTTAACTTTAGGTCGGCTCTGGCACCAGTTATCCGTTTCTGTGAGACCCTTCTGAAGGATATCTGTGTCAGATGTGTTTTCTACTATTCATCTGCAAACTTTGTCAGCCATAACCCTCCTGTGTTTGCTTGTACTTGGAAAAGTAGATGCCAAACAAGAGTGGGCCCAGGACTGAGCCCTGTGGGACACCACTTGTGACAGGCTTTGAGTCTGACATGGCGCCAGCAACTCTGACCCTGTGGGTTCTGTCACTCAGCCAGTTTGCAACCCATCTTGTGATGTATGGGTTAACATTTAAGCTGATGAGTTTTTCAATGATAGCCTTAGCCAGATCGAGGTAGGCTGTATGGACTGCCTTTCCCTCATCAATGGCTTTGATGACTGTTTAAAAGTCAACCAAGTTTAAAGGCATGATCTGCCTTTGACAAAGCCAAACTGGGTTGGATCCAAAGTCTGCAAATTCCTATGTCTTTATTTATGAGGTCCATTATGATCCTCTCCATGGCTTTGCAGATAAGGCTTGTCAAGCTAATGGGCCGGTAATTTCCAGGGTCTGTGGAGGCACCGCATTTGTGAAGTGGGACCACAGTTGCAGTCGCCACTCCTGGAGTATGTATCCAGAGGTAAGACTTTGATTAAACAGCTGTCCTAGCTGTGGGTTTAATTCCTCATTGAGTTCGTGGAGCACACAGGACACCATCAGGTCCCATGGATGCTGTGTTTTTTGCTTTGGAGACAGCAGTTCTCACTTGGGCGCTGGAGATGTTTGGGGTCTGCAATCGTTTGGTATAGATATTTCTCCTTTTGGGGGGGAGGGGGGGGGAGTTTGCACTGAACCTGTCAGCCAGTATGTTGGCAATGTCTGTAGGATCAGTAATCTTCACATCATTTTGAACTAGTTCTGAGCATATCTGGGAGTTTCCTCCCAGGTTTCTAACATAGCTAAAGAAGGACTTATGATTGTCTTTTGAGTCTTTAGCTATTTTGTCACCTTGCTGTTTTGTCACAGTTTTGTCAGGATCAATTCTTTCTTCTGTTATGATTACATCTTTACGAATACAGGTCTTGTTGTTTTCTCATGGCCAGGTTTGGAGCATACACTCAATGTGCCCTGTGAATGAACAAATTCTGCTGTGGAATAATAGTTCAATTGCTTATTTGTGCTTTTATAAAACATATTTAGTCTATTCTGTCCAGCTACTCTGGTACAGCAGAAAATCTTAAGTTTTCTCTGTGCACTCTAACTCTGCCAGTTTTTTGAAACAGTTCTTCTAGAGAAGCCTCATACACAGCCAACCTTTTTTCATATCAACTTCTATTTTTGCATTTGCATAATCTCATAGGTAGTTAAAGCTTCTATTATTTTTTCCTGTCTTTTAGTTGAATTGAAATATTCCTTCAATGTTTTATGTATTTTAATCACCTTGCTGAGCATGTTTGATGTACTTTACCTTTAAATTACTGGAAGCCATCTCTGGTATGAAAGCTGAAGCTTGAACTGCTTTTTGCTTAACAGCTGTTGGATTTCTTCCAGACAGTATTTTCTCTTCACCTTTTTCTGGTTGATTTTCTTTCAGATTTTCCAAATTTCTTCTTTGAAGTCTCCCAGGTAGTGTTCTTAATAGTCAACAAATAAACTTTGTCCAGGCTAACAACATCACTGGCTCTTATTTCTCAATTTTTCTTTTCAAACTGAGAGAGCTTAAATTAAGCTGTTGATCAGTGAGCAGCCATCTTGGAAGTCCCGCAGGAAAATATTGTTAGCAGTTAACACATTAACCACTGTTTTTGTGGACTGATTTTTAAGTTTTGTATTATTCACATGAGAAAGTACATCTTTTTGTACCTGCTTTTTATTTCCTATAATGTTCCAATCCCCTGCTACTACCATACATCCTTAAGGAAAGGCTATAACTTCTCCCATGACACAATTTACATCCTGCCTCACTACTTTTGGTGGAATATACAGGGTAGTCAGTGTAATTGCTACACCTTCCCAACAATGTCTATATCTTCCCTGTCTATCCTATGTTCCTTAAATTTTATTCCTATGTTGTTGTCTTTCAGCTTTTCCCGGTTAGAGGTCGCCACAGTGGAACTCCAGTCCACTAATGATTGGCAGTAGATTTTCACGAACTCCGAGGTGCCAGCTCAATGTTCAACCTTCAGTGAAGGCATGCCCATTTACGCATGTCTTTTGAATACCCTTTTCAATTAATAGTAAGACCCCTTCCTTTCACTCTCCTTCTATCCAGGCAAATAAACCCTCCATCCCACTTTTCTTTACAAAAGTTTTACATTCTGTATGATTGAGTTGTGTTTCATGTACCATTATTACATGTGCATTATTATTCTAAATATAGGCTGATACTTTCTGTTTTTCTTTTTCTTATCAAGCCCATTTAAATTGCAAAACAAGAAGTCAAACTGTGCCATAGTAAAAGTTACATTTTATTCTATATAACTGACATATTTTTATCTTTCTTACAAATAGGTCCCCCTTAGTCTTTTATTATTTTTGTGACACTTTATATATATTTTGTAATATTGGGGTCTATATCATCAGACTGAATGTTGAAAATCTCGAACGGTCTAAAGAGCGAAAATGCCGGAACTCAAACTCCTTATTCTAGACCCCCTGCTAAATATGTATTCCAACTCTGAGATCACACTACAGTGAGGAAAGGGCAAATATTCCGATCTTCACTGTACTGCGATCTCAAAAAAGCACTTCAAGTTCCAGCATTTCCACTCTTTAGAGTGTTCAAGATTATCAATATTCGATCTGATAGTATAGATCCGTAATATTGTCACATCTAACCCTGAACTATTGTCAGAGCACACAGTTCCCTCTCTATCTGAGAAACAGGCAACATATTACATATAAATATTTTTGCAAAGATGCAGAGCTGAGACTGTCTACAAGGAGTAGTATAATGCTTCTTCCAAAGGTCTTTGCTTTTCAAGTTCTTGTTGGGCAAGTGAGCAGCTGTTATAAATCACTGATCAGCTTCTTTCCCTTGCATGCAGCATTTTATTCCAGAAGCTGTCTCTCAATTCTTGAGTTGCAAGATGCTCACTAAATATTTTGGGTGATGCAGTTAATTTAAAAGGTAAGCTGTACTATCCAGACAGTTATTTTACCCTCTTGGAACTATAATCCAGCAGTGCTTATCAAGGACGGCAAAGCTCTGGAAACGTATCAGTCTTTATATCAGCCGAGAGCCCTTCACTCTGAAGCCTGGTGACAAACATGACAGGAAGATGAAATAGAGCAGTTACTTTCTCACTGGAAGTTACTGCTCTCACTTTTATTTAAAACATTTTCCAGTGTGCATGTTTTACATTTTATTTCTACTGAACAAACTCTTGCATTTAATCAGCTTCCCTTAGTGTTTAAAAAGCATTATTTTTGGTGAATAACGACATCTGCCTGCATCGTTTTTATGAATCTTGCTGTCTAGTTTACTTTTATTTAACATATATGTCTCAATATTTTTGTCTGCATTACCAGAAGTAACATCATGCACTAATGTCTACTAGATTCCATTGCATGAATTAATTGTTTCCTTTTTTCATTTAAATAAAATAGGTACATTTTTCAGAGACCATGTAGTGACAACAACATAGTAGTTCCTGATTGCAATTGTTTTTAAAACATTTCCAGTATGCACGTTTTATGTTTCAGTTCTAGTAAACGACCTCCTGCATTTAATCAAATTTCCCCTCAGTCAGTGTGTCCAGTGCACTATTTTTGTGAATCTTGCTATCTAGCCTACTTTCAGTCAATATACTTACCTCATTAATTTTCTATGTATTTCTATAACTAGTGTGCATGCATTGCTCTAACTTTATGCAATACTGTCTATTGGTTCTACCACATAATATATTAGTTTCCTTTTTCGATTAACACTCATTTAGCCCTTTCCCTCTCCCTCTCTTCTCCACTGCCATAGTACTTTTAATAAAAGCAACAGAAACATAGTTTGCAGTTGGAAAGCAGTGCCATTTGTCAGACAGCATACATTGTGGATCTCCCCAGTCAGTTAAATACAAACTTTCATCTTTATGTAAAAGTTTGATATCCATTGCTTACATTACTGTATTTCTATTAATTAAATAATTATTTTCTGTAGTAATTACTAATTTAAATTGTTTTAAAGGTATCACTAAGAATGCAACTCACATTTTGATGATATCACATCCTTTTCCATATAATCATTTATCCTTACTCAATGTTGCCCGTTCATTTTTATGGAGACTTCCACTTTTTTTGAAGACAGTTAAATCTCTTTTGTTTTAGCCATCATTTGTTTTGGAAAACAGAAAAGGGCTTTGCAGGAATTCTGTCCCTTGAAGTGCCGATAGTCTGCTTTTCAGCACCTGTTGACTGCACTTTTTCCTGCGTCCAGCTTTCTGTTTACCAGTTCATCTTGTGCTTGTCATGAATCCGTGTTGCTTTTTGAAACAAAAAATTATACTTGAAGTGATGCAAGATACAATAACTTTAAATGAATTTACAGTTCATTGCAGAGTCCTAATGAAAGAAGGAGAAAAGTATTGCTTGTTAGTTCATGTTCATAATAAACAGTCATTATCCATGTAAAGATGTATTGCATTGTGAGTGCATAGACTGCAATTTCCCAAACTTATGCTACAAACAAAAGAAAACTTAGTGTAGGGTCATTATCTACTCCTGACATAAAATTGTTACCTGTGGAGCTGCAACAGCTGCTGACGGGACCATACTGCCCTACTCAAATATAATGTGTTCAGTCCCTTTTAATGAACAGCATTTTCAACCCAGTTACTAGCATGACTTTTACCTTTTTCCCCATCTTATGTTTACACTCTCAAACAGCAACTGTATGAGATTTAGTTACTGTGTAATACACAGCGCAAAACAGTTGTATCTGCTGTATCTGTAATACACAGCACAAAGCAGTTGTATCTGTAACATACAACACAAAGCAGTTGTATCTGTAATATATAGCACAAAGCAGTTGTAGTTGTAATACACAACACAGAGCAGTTGTATCTGTAATACACAGCACAGAGCAGTTGTGTCTGTAAAACACAGCACAAAGCAGTTGTATCTGTAACATACAGCACAAAGCAGTTGTATCTGTAATACACAGCACAAAGCAGTTGTATCTGTAATACATAGCACAAAGCAGTTGTATCAGTAACATACAGCACAAAGCTGTTGTATCTGTAATACACAGCACAAAACAGTTGTATGTGTAATACACAGCACAAAGCAGTTGTATCTGTAACACACAGCACAAAGCAGTTGTACCTGTAATATACACCACAAAGCAGTTGTATCTGTAACACACAGCACAAAGCAGTTGTATCTGTAATACACAGCACAAAGCAGTTGTATCTGTAACATACAGCACAAAGCAGTTGTATCTGTAATACACAGCACAAAGCAATTGTATCTGTAATATATAGCACAAAGCAGTTGTAGTTGTAATACACAACACAGAGCAGTTGTATCTGTAATACACAGCACAGAGCAGTTGTGTCTGTAAAACACAGCACAAAGCAGTTGCATGTGTAATACACAGCACAAAGCAGTTGTATCTGTAATACACAGCAGAAAGCAGTTGTATCTGTAATACAGAGCACAAAGCAGTTGTATCTGTAATACACAGCACAGAGCAGTTGTATCTGTAATACACAGCACAAAGCAGTGGTATCTGTAATACATAGCAAAAGCAGTTGTATTTGTAATACACAGCACAAAGCAGTTGTATCTGTAATACACAAAACAAAGCAGTTGTATCTGTAATACACAGCACAAAGCAGTTTTATCTGTAATATACAGCACAAAGCAGTTGTATCTGTAATACACAGCACAAAGCAGTTGTATCGGCAATACACAGCACAAAGCAGTTGTATCTGTAATATAGAGCACAAAGCAGTTGTATATGTAATACACAGCACAAAGCGGTTGTATCTGTAATACACAGCACAAAGCAGTTGTATCTGTAAGACACAGCACAAAACAGTTGTATCTGTAATACATAGCACAAATCAGTTCTATCAGTAATATACAGCACAAAGCTGTTGTATCTGTAAATACACAGCAAAAAACAGTTGTATCTGTAATACACAACACAAAGCAGTTGTAGCTGTAATACACAGCACAAAGCAGTTGTATCTGTAATACACAAAACAAAGCAGTTGTATCTGTAATACACAGCACAAAGCAGTTTTATCTGTAATATACAGCACAAAGCAGTTGTATCTGTAATACACAGCACAAAGCAGTTGTATCGGCAATACACAGCACAAAGCAGTTTTATCTGTAATATATAGCACAAAGTAGTTGTATATGTAATACACAGCACAAAGTGGTTGTATCTGTAATACACAGCACAAAGCAGTTGTATCTGTAAGACACAGCACAAAACAGTTGTATCTGTAATACATAGCACAAATCAGTTCTATCGGTAATATACAGCACAAAGCTGTTGTATCTGTAAATACTCAGCAAAAAACAGTTGTATCTGTAATACACAACACAAAGCAGTTGTAGCTGTAATACACAACACAAAGCAGTTATATCTGTAATACACAGCACAAAGCAGTTGTATATGTAATATACAGCACAAAGCAGTTGTATATGTAATACACAGCACAAAGCGGTTGTATCTGTAATACACAGCACAAAGCAGTTGTATCTGTAAGACACAGCACAAAACAGTTGTATCTGTAATAAATAGCACAAATCAGTTCTATCGGTAATATACAGCACAAAGCTGTTGTATCTGTAAATACACAGCAAAAAACAGTTGTATCTGTAATACACAACACAAAGCAGTTGTATCTGTAATGCACAGCACAAAGCAGTTGTATCTGTAATATACAGCACAATACAGTTGTATCTGTAATACACAGCACAAAGCAGCTGTATCTGTAATACACAGTACAAAACAGTTGTATGTGTAATATACAGCACAAAGCAGTTGTATCTGTAATATACAGCACAAAGCAGTTGTATCTGTAATACACAGCACAAAGTAGTTGTATCTGTAATACACAGCACAAAGCAGTTGTATCTGTAATACACAACACAAAGTAGTTGTATCTGTAATACACACCACAAAGCAGTTGTATCTGTAATATACAGCACAGAGCAGTTGTATCTGTAATACACAGCACAGAGCAGTTGTATGTGTAATATACAGCACAAATCAGTTGTATATGTAATACACAGCACAAAGCAGTTGTATCTGTAATACACAGCACAGAGCAGTTGCATCTGTAGTACACAGCACAAAGCAGTTGTATGTGTAATATACAGCACAAAGCAGTTGTATCTGTAATACACAGCACAAAGCAGTTGTATCTGTAATACACAGCACAGAACAGTTGCATCTGTGATACACAGCACAAAGCAGTTGTATCTGTAATACACAGCACAAAGCAGTTGTATCTGTAATATACACCACAAAGCAGTTGTATCTGTAATACATAGCACAAAGCAGTTGTATCAGTAATACACAGCACAAAGCAGTTGTATCTGTAATATACACCAAAAAGCAGTTGTATCTGTAATACATAGCACAAAGCAGTTGTATCAGTAATACACAGCACAAAGCAGTTGTATCTGTAATGTTCAGCACAAAGCAGTTGTATCTTTAAGACACAGCACAAAGCAGTTGTATCTGTAACACACAGCACAAAGTAGTTGTATCTGTAACACACAGCACAAAGCTGTTGTATCTGTAATACATTCTTTTAAATTCAAGATCATTGACCAAGTTGCACTTGATCCCAGGTGCCCCTATGAACCACTAAAACTAGAACGGAAAGAATTAATTTGGCAACTTACAACAAATGCCAATCAATTCCCTGGTATCAATGAGATGTCATCTATCAAATGTATTTTAAGACTAAAAAACTTGGAAAGGTAATATTAATATATACAAATAGTAAGTATATAAATTATATATCAATTATATATAAATTACATATGTCTTAAACATATTAGACAATAATTGATTTGAATACTATATCTATTTATCTACCCTTGTAGTAGACTAGTACTATGATATATTAATATGGTATTACATTATAGTAATACATTAATTGCATATTAATGATTATTGTAACTTTGAAATACACTAGTATAGATATTTATGATAGATATTTATTATATTATTATATATATTTTTTATATTTATTATATTTATTATACTTATGTATTTGTATATATTTACTTTATTGGTTAATATGTTTTAATGATAATTATATTTAATATTTTAAGATCTTAATAACACTCGAAAGCCTTTCCCAACTATTTTTACATTTTTATTAATTATAATTATTTTTATAATTAATAATTTACTTTCATAATTTATTCATTTTACTGAAATAATTGTCTGCACCATTTGACAACATAACACTTAAATATAAGTGAATTTAACATTAGGTTGTATGTATTCTGGTATGACTGGCTTTGAATATAATTGATGGTAATAATTTTGCCAGTTTTTTAGTAGTATTTTTAAAAATGTAAATAAGGGAATAACAAACCCTTTTCTCGTTCTTTTTGCTTATTTCTCTATGTATTATTTTTAACTCCTAAATGCTTGAAATGACTAGTTCCCCTTACTAGTTCGCCGTAAAGACAGAGTTCATGTACTTTACTGTCTTTAAATGTTTTTAAATGTATTTTTTTAATAATGTCTGTTTTTTAGAACTTAGGAATTGTCTTGTTTTTGATTTTTAAATTTTACTTGATTAGCAGTGACGAGAACTGGTTGTAATTAATTAACCAATTAACGAGTTAATAATTATTTTTCACATTTACTATTTAAACGTACCGTGAATAACAGTATTTTGTCTTCTGAGGAAGTTGCTGCAATCTAAAGCGACGAAAAGTGTATGTGTATTCTGCACACTTTAAGACTTTTGGATTATCGTGAATAAAGTGGTTTGTGTATAGGAGCGCTTTCTTTTGTTTGGCTCAACTTTCGCGCGTATCTGTAATACACAGCAGAGAGCAGTTGTATCTGTAATACACAGCACAGAGCAGTTGTATCTGTAATATACAGCATAAAGCAGTTGTATCTGCATTACTCAGCACAGAACAGTTGTATCTGTAATACACAGCACAGAGCAGTTGTATCTGTAATATACAGCACAAAGTAGTTGTATCTGTAATACACAGTACAAAACAGTTGTATGTGTAATACACAGCACAAAGCAGTCGTATCTGTAATAAACAGCACAAAGCAGTTGTATCTGTAATATACAGCACAAAAAAGTTGTATCTGTAATACACAGCACAAAGCAGTTGGATCTGTAATACACACCACAAAGCAGTTGTATCTGTAATACACAGCACAAAGCAGTTGTATCTTTAAGAAATAGCACAAAGCAGTTGTATCTGTAATACACAGCACAGAGCAGTTGTATCTGTAATACACAGCACAACGCAGTTGTATCTGCAATACACAGCACAAAGCAGTTGTATGTTTAAGACACAGCACAAAGCAGTTGTATCTGTAATATACAGCACAACGCAGTTGTATCTGCAATACACAGCACAAATCAGTTGTATCTGAAATACACAGCACAAAGCAGCTGTATCTGTAATATACAGCACAGAGCAGATGTATCTGTAATACACAGCACAAAGCAGTTGTATCTGTAATACACAGCACAAAGCAGTTGTATCTGCAATACACAGCACAAATCAGTTGTATCTGTAATACACAGCACAAAGCAGTTGTATCTTTAAGACACAGCACAAAGCAGTTGTATCTGTAATATACAGCACAGAGCAGTTGTATCTGTAATACACAGCACAAAGCAGTTGTATCTGTAATATACAGCACAGAGCAGTTGTATCTGTAATACACAGCACAAAGCAGTTGTATCTGTAATATACAGCACAGAGCAGTTGTATCTGTAATACACAGCACAAAGCAGTTGTATCTGTAATACACAGCACAGAGCAGTTGCATCTGTAATACACAGCACAGAGCAGTTGTATCTGTAAGACACAGCACAAAGCAGTTGTATCTGTAATACACACCACAAAGCAGTTGTATCTGTAATACACAGCACAAAGCAGTTGTATCTTTAAGACACAGCACAAAGCAGTTGTATCTTTAAGACACAGCACAAAGCAGTTGTATCAGTAATACATAGCACAAAGCAGTTGTATCGGTAACATACAGCACAAAGCTGTTGTATCTGTAATACACAGCACAAAACAGTTGTATGTGTAATACACAGAACAAAGCAGTTGTATCTGTAACACACAGCACAAAGCAGTTGTACCTGTAATATACACCACAAAGCAGTTGTATCTGTAATACACAGCACAAAGCAGTTGTATCTGTAATATACACCACAAAGCAGTTGTATCTAATACACAGCAGAAAGCAGTTGTATCTGTAATACACAGCACAAAGCAGTTTTATCTGTAATATACAGCACAGAGCAGTTGTATCTGTAATACACAGCACAGAGCAGTTGTATCTGTAATATACAGCACAAAGCAGTTGTATATGTAATACACAGCACAGAACAGTTGTATCTGTAATACAGAGCACAAAGCAGTTGTATCTGTAATATACAGCACAAAGCAGTTGTATCTGTAAATAAGAGCACAAAACAGTTGTATATGTAATATATAGCACAAAGCAGTTGTATATGTAATATACAGCACAGAGCAGTTGTATCTGTAATACACAGCACAAAGCAGTGGTATACGTAATACACAGCACAAAGCAGTTGTATCTGTAATACACAGCACAAAGCAGTTTTATCTGTAATATATAGCACAAAACAGTTGTATCTGTAATATACACCACAAAGCAGTTGTATCTGTAATACACAGCACAAAGCAGTTGTATATGTAATACACAGCACAAAGCAGTTGTATCTGTAAGACACAGCACAAAGCAGTTGTATCTATAAATAAAAGAACAAATCAGTTGTATCTATAAATAACAGCACAAAACAGTTGTATCTGTAATATACAGCACAAAGCAGTTGTATCTGTAATATACAGCACAGAGCAGAGGTATTTGTAATACACAGCACAAAGCAGTTGTATCTGTAATACACACCACAAAGCAGTTGTATCAGTAATACACAACACAAAGCAGTTGTATCTTTAAGAAACAGCACAAAGCAGTTGTATCTTTAAGACACAGCACAAAGCAGTTGTATCAGTAATACATAGCACAAAGCAGTTGTATCGGTAATATACAGCACAAAGATTTTGTATCTGTAATACACAGCACAAAACAGTTGTATGTGTAATACACAGCACAAAGCAGTTGTATCTGTAACACACAGCACAAAACAGTTGTATCTGTAATACACAGCACAAAGCAGTTGTATCTGTAAAACACAGCACAAAACAGTTGTATCTGTAATACACAGCACAAAGCAGTTGTATCTTTAATATACACCACAAACCAGTTGTATCTAATACACAGCACAAAGCAGTTGTATCTGTAATACACAGCACAAAGCAGTTTTATCTGTAATATACAGCACAGAGCAGTTGTATCTGTAATACACAGCACAGAGCAGTTGTATCTGTAATATACAGCACAAAGCAGTTGTATCTGTAATGCACAGCACAGAGCAGTTGTATCTGTAATACACAGCACAAAGGAGTTGTATATATAATACACAGCACAAAGCAATTGCATGTGTAATACACAGCACAAAGCAGTTGTATCTGTAATACACAGCCAAACAGTTTTATCCGTAATATGTAGCACAAAACAGTTGTATCTGTAATATACACCACAAAGAAGTTGTATCTGTAATACACAGCACAAAGCAGTTGTATATGTAATACACAGCACAGAGCAGTTGTATCTGTAATACACAGCACAAAGTAGTTGTATCTGTAATACACAGCACAAAGCAGTTGTATCTGTAATATACACCACAAAGAGGTTGTATCTGTAATATACCGCACAAAGCAGTTATATCTGTAATATACACCACAAAGAAGTTGTATCTGTAATACACAGCACAAAGCAGTTGTATATGTAATACACAGCACAGAGCAGTTGTATCTGTAATACACAGCACAAAGCAGTTGTATCTGTAATACACAGCACAGAACAGTTGTATGTGTAATATACAGCACAAAGCAAGTTGTATCTGTAATGCACCACAAAGCAGTTGTATCTGTAATACACAACACAAAGCAGTTGTATATGTAATACAGAGCACAGAGCAGTTTCATGGGTAGTACACAGCTCAAAGCAGTTGTATCTGTAATACACAGCACAAAGCAGTTGTATCTGTAATATACACCACAAAGCAGTTGTATTTGTAATACACAGCACAAAGCAGTTGTATCTTTAAGACACAGCACAAAGCAGTTGTATCTTTAAGACACAGCACAAAGCAGTTGTATCAGTAATACATAGCACAAAGCTGTTGTATCTGTAATACACAGCATAAAACAGTTGTATGTGTAATACACACACAAAGCAGTTTTATCTGTAATATACAGCACAGAGCAGTTGTATCTGTAATACACAGCACAAAGCAGTTGTATCTGTAATATACAGCACAGAGCAGTTGTATCTGTAATACACAGCACAAAGCAGTTGTATCTGTAATATACAGCACAGAGCTGTTGTATCTGTAATACACAGCACAAAACAGTTGTATCTGTAATACACAGCACAGAGCAGTTGTATCTGTAATACACAGCACAGAGCAGTTGTATCTGTAATACACACCACAAAGCAGTTGTATCTGTAATACATAGCACAAAGCAGTTGTATCTTTAAGACACAGCACAAAGCAGTTGTATCTTTAAGACACAGCACAAAGCAGTTGTATCAGTAATACATAGCACAAAGCAGTTGTATTGGTAATACACAGCACAAAGCTGTTGTATCTGTAATACACAGCACAAAACAGTTGTATGTGTAATACACAGCACAAATCAGTTGTATCTGTAACACACAGCACAAAGCAGTTGTATCTGTAATATACACCACAAAGCAGCTGTATCTGTAATACACAGCACAAAGCAGTTGTATTTGTAATACACAGCACAACGCAGTTGTATCTGTAATACACAGCACAAAGCAGTTTTATCTGTAATATATAGCACAAAACAGTTATATCAGTAATATACACCACAAAGAAGTTGTATCTGTAATACACAGCACAAAGCAGTTGTATCTGTAATATACAGCACAGAGCAGTTCTATCTGTAATACACAGCACAAAGCAGTTGTATCTGTAATATACAGCACATAGCAGTTGTATCTGTAATATACACCACAAAGCAGTTGTATCTGTAATACACAGCACAAAGCAGTTGTATATGTAATACACAGCACAAAGCAGTTGTATCTGTAATACACAGCACAAAGCAGTTTTATCTGTAATATATAGCACAAAACAGTTTTATCAGTAATATACACCACAAAGAAGTTGTATCTGTAATACACAGCACAAAGCAGTTGTATATGTAATACACAGCACAGAGCAGTTGTATCTGTAATACACAGCACAAAGTAGTTTTATCTGTAATACATAGCACAAAGCAGTTGTATCTGTAATATACACCACAAAGAAGTTGTATCTGTAATGCACAGCACAAAGGAGTTGTATCTGTAATATAGAGCACATAGCAGTTGTATGTGTAATATACAGCACAAAGCAGTTGTATCTGTAATACACAGCACAAAGCAGTTGTATCTGTAATACACAACACAAAGCAGTTGTATATGTAATACACAGGACAGAGCAGTTGCATCTGTAGTGCACAGCACAAAACAGTTGTATCTGTAATACACAGCACAAAGCAGATGTATCTGTAATATACACCACAAAGCAGATGTATCTGTAATACACAGCACAAAGCAGTTGTATCTTTAAGACACAGCACAAAGCAGTTGCATCTTTAAGACACAGCACAAAGCAGTTGTATCAGTAATACATAGCACAAAGCAGTTGTATCGGTAATATACAGCACAAAGCTGTTGTATCTGTAATACACAGCACAAAACAGTTGTATGTGTAATACACAGCACAAAGCAGTTGTATCTGTAACACACAGCACAAAGCAGTTGTATCTGTAATATACACCACAAAGCAGTTGTATCTGTAATACACAGCATAAAGCAGTTGTATCTGTAATACACAGCACAAAGCAGTTTTATCTGTAATATACAGCACAGAGCAGTTGTATGTGTAATACACAGCACAGAGTAGTTGTATCTGTAATATACAGCACAAAGCAGTTATATCTGTAATACACAGCACAGAACAGTTGTATCTGTAATACACAGCACAAAGCAGTTGTATCTGTAATACACAGCACAAAGCAGTTGTATCTGTAAATAACAGCACAAAACAGTTGTATATGTAATATATAGCACAAAGCAGTTGTATCTGTAATATACAGCACAGAGCAGTTGTATCTGTAATACACAGCACAAAGCAGTGGTATCTGTAATATACAGCACAAAGCAGTTGTATCTGTAATACACAGCACAGAACAGTTGTATCTGTAATACACAGCACAAAGCAGTTGTATCTGTAATACACAACACAAAGCAGTTGTATATGTAATACACAGGACAGAGCAGTTGCATCTGTAGTGCACAGCACAAAACAGTTGTATCTGTAATACACAGCACAAAGCAGATGTATCTGTAATATACCCCACAAAGCAGATGTATATGTAATACACAGCACAAAGCAGTTGTATCTTTAAGACACAGCACAAAGCAGTTGTATCTTTAAGACACAGCACAAAGCAGTTGTATCAGTAATACATAGCACAAAGCAGTTGTATCGGTAATATACAGCACAAAGCTGTTGTATCTGTAATACACAGCACAAAACAGTTGTATGTGTAATACACAGCACAAAGCAGTTGTATCTGTAACACACAGCACAAAGCAGTTGTATCTGTAATATACACCACAAAGCAGTTGTATCTGTAATACACAGCATAAAGCAGTTGTATCTGTAATACACAGCACAAAGCAGTTTTATCTGTAATATACAGCACAGAGCAGTTGTATGTGTAATACACAGCACAGAGTAGTTGTATCTGTAATATACAGCACAAAGCAGTTATATCTGTAATACACAGCACAGAACAGTTGTATCTGTAATACAGAGCACAAAGCAGTTGTATCTGTAATACACAACACAAAGCAGTTGTATCTGTAAATAACAGCACAAAACAGTTGTATATGTAATATATAGCACAAAGCAGTTGTATCTGTAATATACAGCACAGAGCAGCTGTATCTGTAATACACAGCACAAAGCAGTGGTATCTGTAATACACAGCACAAAGCAGTTTTATCTGTAATATACAGCACAGAGCAGTTGTATGTGTAATACACAGCACAGAGTAGTTGTATCTGTAATATACAGCACAAAGCAGTTATATCTGTAATACACAGCACAGAAGACAGAACAGTTGTATCTGTAATACAGAGCACAAAGCAGTTGTATCTGTAATACACAGCACAAAGCAGTTGTATCTGTAAATAACAGCACAAAACAGTTGTATATGTAATATATAGCACAAAGCAGTTGTATCTGTAATATACAGCACAGAGCAGCTGTATCTGTAATACACAGCACAAAGCAGTGGTATCTGTAATATACAGCACAAAGGAGTTGTAGCTGTAATACACAGCACAGAACAGTTGTATCTGTAAAATACAGCACAGAGCAGTTGTATCTGTAATACACAGCACAAAGCAGTTGTATCTGTAATACACAGCACAAAGCAGTTTTATCTGTAATATATAGCACAAAACAGTTGTATCTGTAATACACAACACAAAGCAGTTTTATCTGTAATATATAGCACAAAACAGTTCTATCTGTAATGTACACCACAAAGCAGTTCTATCTGTAATACACAGCACAAAGCAATTGTATATGTAATACACAGCACAGAGCAGTTGTATCTGTAATACACAGCACAAAGTAGTTGTATCTGTAATACACAGCACAAAGCAGTTGTATCGGTAATACACAGCACAAAGCAGTTTTATCTGTCATACACAGCACAGAGCAGTTGTATCTGTAATATACAGCACAGAGCAGTTGTATCTGTAATACACAGCACAAAGCAGTTTTATCTGTAATACACAGCACAGAACAGTTGTATCTGTAAAATACAGCACAGAGCAGTTGTATCTGTAATACACAGCACAAAGCAGTTGTATCTGTAATACACAGCACAAAGCAGTTGTATATGTAATACACAGCACAGAGCAGTTGTATCTGTAATACACAGCACAAAGTAGTTGTATCTGTAATACACAGCACAAAGCAGTTGTATCTATAAATAACAGAACAAAACAGTTCTATCTATAAATAACATCACAAAGCCGTTGTATCTGTAATATACAGCACAGAGCAGTTGTATCTGTAATACACAGCACAGAGCAGTTTTTTGTGTAATACACAGCACAGAGCAGTTGTATCTGTAATACACAGCACAAAGCAGTTGTATCTGTAATACACACCACAAAGCAGTTGTATCTGTAATACACAGCACAAAGCAGTTGTATCTTTAAGACACAGCACAAAGCAGTTGTATCAGTAATACATAGCACAACGCAGTTGTATCAGTAATATACAGCACAAAGCTGTTGTATCTGTAATACACAGCACAAAGCAGTTGTATGTGTAATACACAGCACAAAGCAGTTGTATCTGTAATACACAGCACAAAGCAGTTGTATCTGTAATATACACCACAAAGCAGTTGTATCTAATACACAGCACAAAGCAGTTGTATCAGTAATACACAGCACAAAGCAGTTTTATCTGTAATATACAACACAGAGCAGTTGTATCTGTAATACACAGCACAGAGCAGTTGTATCTGTGATATACAGCACAAAGCAGTTGTATCTGTAATACACAGCACAGAGCAGTTGTATCTGTAATACACAGCACAAAGCAGTTGTATCTGTATTACATAGCATAAAGCAGTTGTATGTGTAATACACAGCACAAAGCAGTTGTATCTGTAATACACAGCACAAAGCAGTTGTATCTGTAAATAACAGCACACAACAGTTGTATATGTAATATATAGCACAAAGCAGTTGTATCTGTAATACACAGCACAGAGCAGTTGTATGTGTAATATACAGCACAAAGCAGTTGTATCTGTAATACACAGCACAAAGCAGTTGTATCTGTAATACACAGCACAAAGCAGTTGTATCTGTAATACACAGGACAAAGCAGTTGTATGTGTAATACACAGCACAGAGCAGTTGTATATGTAATACACAACACAAAGCAGTTGTATCTGTAATATGCAGCACAGAGCAGTTGTATATGTAATACACAGCACAAAGCAGTTGTATCTGTAATACACAGCACAAAGCAGTTGTATCTGTAATACACAGCACAAAGCAGTTGTATCTGTAATATACACCACAAAGCAGTTGTATCTGTAATATATAGCACAAAGCAGTTGTATATGTAATACACAGCACAGAGCAGTTTTAAACACATTTTCCATATTGCTCCCTTACTGAGGAAATGACAATGATTATAGTTAGCTCTTTTCACCATACTATACTGTTTCTTTAAAGGGGGTTATCCCTGCTCCAGTCACCTATCCTACTTTGAATTCCCACTCACACCCACTTACTCTACATTTATACTATCACTATCTCCTCCCACTGAGACTAGATTAATAAGATTCTCATCCCATCTCCTTCTCTCCTCCCATAATCATCTATCAGTACACTTCTACTTCTACTTCTTCTTCTTCTTCTTTTGGCTTTTCCCAGTTAGGGGTCACCACAGCAGATCACCTGTCCGCTCATGATTGGCAGTGGAGTTTTGCGGTGTCAGGTTACTAGCCCGGCGCCCAACCTTACACAGAAGGCACACACATGCACACACTCATGCCTAGGGCCAATTTAGAGTGTCCAATCCACCTACAGCATATCTTTGCGATGTGGGAGGAAACCGGAGCACCCGGAGGAAACTCACATGACCACAGGGAGGACATGCAGACTCCGCACAGAAGGCACCCCTGCCGAGGATCGAACCAGAGAACCTCTTGCTGTGAGGCAGCAACACTAACCGCTGCACCACTGTGGCTACCCATCACCTCTAATATGTAAAAATGACTCCATTACTAATGGCTGCAATCGGCAAACTAAAAAGCATTCTTTCCCCATAACTCTGACGCCACAAATAAGACAGGTGATGCTGGTATTGTAGATAAGCAATCTCACTTTACAACACTACCTTACCACATTTTCACAATGTAGATCTACTAATAACCTCTCTTAGACTAAATTCCCACAAAACTATTGCCATAGCAGGTGACTATATACCACTAGGTAATAATATCTCAACATTCTAAGATATCCTGTACCGGGCCTCTACCAATATACAGTTAAGAACAACAATACTAGGTGATGTAAGCATTTACTAGATCATCTTTTTTTAAATAATGTTATTAAATTATCACTTAAGACATGGACAAACATACATTAACAGGAAACAAAACACATTAACATTTTTTCCATTTACATACATGATACATCACATATCTTTACTTTCTTTGCAATTATCACCAGTTCAGTGTTGCATAAATTGATGAAATCCTGCCTTCCCTTAAACCTCAGGTCTCCTCTTGGACATTACTCTGCATGCATCGTTCCCACATCTTCCATTTATATCTATGTAATTTGATCCTTTCTAAAGATCCCTCTTCCTGTTCTTGTATCTCTTTGAAAATCCGTATTGCAAATACAGCTCATTTTGACTTCCATGATTTCCATTTTGTAGTAATTGCTTTTAGGGCAGCCAACAGAATTAAACTTAAAAAGGCCTTACCATGTCTAGACAATTCAGATCCTGTGTTCCAGCTCAAAATAATCATTTCCTTAGTTACAGCCATTTGCTCACCCAATATTTTTGAGTACTCTGTAGGGTATTTTTAAAATCTGCCAACTCATTATAATCCCAAAACATATGTTCCCTGTTACCTCTTTCTTACCCATCAAACCTCCAACATTTGCTGTCTACTTGAGGAAAAAAATTCTCTGAAGTCTGCTTGGGGTATAAAAATACCTATGCAAGTACATCCAAGCAAAGATCCTCAACCTTCTGGATCTTGTTGCATACTTGGGAAATTAAAACATATGTCCTCCCATTGTTCTCTTCCGAATTGCTTTTCCAGGCTCTCTTCCCAATCTTTCTAACCACTACTGATAGATTCTTAAAGTTTTCATGCAATAAATTATATGCTCTACTAATTATCACCTTTTTAAAGCAGCTTCTGTTCCGAATTTGACTAAAAACTCACCAGAGCAGGTCATTCACTTAAGATTCCCCTATCTCTTTCTCTTTGCCTACTCTGATATCAATCCCTGGTAGGGAAGGCAGTCTCTGTCCTGCAGTCCAAACATCTTCTCACTCTATTACTTCTCCCTCCCTAGCTATTTGCTCCCAATTTTCTGGTTCCTTTGCCAGTTTTCTCCAGTAATTGCCAGGAAACAAGCACAAACTAAAGCTCCAAAAACATAATGTGCGACAGGCTGTACGGAACACAAATCCACATTTATTGTAAATATTAAAACACACCATTAAGCACTTTCACAGTCCAGTCATGACTTCATCAGCTGTCCGGAACACAAATCCATGTTTATTTTAAATATTAAAATGCACCATTAAGCGTTTTCGTTGTCTACTTCAAAACTTCAAAACTTTACTAAAAGTGCACCTAAAAACATGCTGGCTATGCCCTTGCAACTCCCACTCTAATATCACCCACCCCATCCAACCACTACCTTTCTTTCCACTCCACTAACTACCTTGATTATAGCAAGTTCAGATGCTCATAAGCCTAGTACTTATACAGCAGGAGCTTCTTATTTTAACATTTGTTAATGTCTGTTATGTACTTCACAGATAAAGATTCTAGTTGTCTACTGATGTACTATGTTCTTCATCTGTAAATATGTTGTAAGTAATTGCTATGTTAAATTGTTAATCGCTATGTAATCCAATGTAACTACTGTCTGTTTATTTTAACTGTGGAGCTTTTCTCCCCGGGCCTCTGCTGAAAATGGACCTACGTCCAGTCGGACACTCCCGGTCAACAAATATAAATAAATAAATAATTAATTACAAATTAGACTACGAAAATGCTTAATGGTGTGTTTTAATATTTAAAATAAACATGGATTTGTGTTGCGGACAGCAGACTACGAAAATGCTTAATGGTGTGTTTTAATATTTAAAATAAATATGGATTTGTGTTCCGGACAGCCTATCACCCTCTATGTTTTTGTTTCTCCAGTGATTTCCAGCCCCCTCTTGCCATTTTTTGTACCTCTACTTGCAGGCATCCCTATCAGCAAAATCTCATTTCTCCATTCTCATTTTGGCTTAGTCCTTATAATACTCTCTGCTACTTTTTGAATGTAATATTCTATATGGATATCATTCTCCTTAAGTATCTACATCCAAAAAACCCACTCTCTCTTTCTTGAACTTTCCATTTTGAATTATAACCCCCTGCTTATGCTATGCACATGAGCCTTATCTATGTAGCTGTAAATTATCCCATCAAATCAGATTATCCTATACTCTTGTTCTACTGGAAGGATCAACTTATCCTACTTAACTCTTGCCCTATTTTCCTCCCAAATGAATTTCTTCACTTCTTAATTAATTATTGTCCATAATGACTCTTCTGGTTGATAAAAATAAGCTAGAATTGCATATAAAATTAAAGGGACTAAAAACATTTTTACTGCATGTGTCTTCCTATCGATATCCATAAACAAGTACTTCCAGTTTCTCAGTTTTGGTATTATTTTTTGTTTAGTCTTTTACCACATATCTTTAGCTGCTATAACAGAAGCCTTTTTAAACCATACTCCTAAATACTTCTTATCGTGTCCCCATAAATAAGAGCACTACTGAACCAATTCATGTGTGGGTACATAAATTATAGTTAAAGCCTTTATCTTCATTAATTTTATATCCCAAAAAGACTTGAATCTGTCTCAAAAATGTTCCACAACACTGACATGTCCTTTTCTTATCAGGTAGAAAATAATATCAACTGCAAATAAAGCCAACTTTTCTTTATTATCATAGCAATTATAGCATTGCATTTCTGAGTCCCTTATCTTCTTTGCCAGTATTTCTAAATATAAAACAAATAACAATGGGGAAAGAGGACACCCCTATCTGGTTCCTCTGTTCAAACATGACCTATCAGAGCCTCCCACTTTAATTATTGCCTCCAATCCTTCATATATTCTCTAATTAACCTTATTGTATCAGGAACTGGAAATGCTTATATTGCCGTTACATTCCACTCCCCTCTGAAACATGGTTTTATTACTATTGTCAAATGTTTGCGTCCACTCCACAAAACCACACTGATCCATCTGTATCTATCAATTTTGGCAACACTTTTGTCATTCTTTTAGCTAGTGTAGAAACAAATACTTTCTAATCATGGTTTAGAATTGTAATGGGTCTGTATGAAGCTGGATCTAATGGCTTTGCACTATCCTTATGTAGTACAACCACCACAGCTTTCTTCCAAGCTGTTGGCGATTCCCCTCCTTTTAAAATAATGTTAAACAAAATCTTCTGGATCTTTATCACTTTCTTCCATCCTAACTTCCAAACTTCCTAACTTCCATAGAAAGACCATCTGTTCCTGGAGACTTTCCTGAAGCCTGATTATACATTACCGTTTTATCTCATCCCATCCTATCTTAACTGTTAATTGTTGAGCCTCATGTACCTCTAACCTTGGCATACTTTGGTCTTCCATAAATATTTCTATTTGTGCTCTTTCTTGATTTCCACATTTTTCTGTTTTATACAAATTTTCACAAAATTTACAAAATAACTCTAAAACCACTGTAAGATCTCTGGTTATTTTTCTTGTTATAAGCTCCCTTAGTCTAAAGAACCAAATCAGCAAATGGAACAAGCAGGCACAATGTAGAAATACACCACTTTAATAGTTTAAAAAACACAGGTTAAACAATATTCTACAACAGGGGTGTCCAACCTTTTCAGTTGCAAGGGCCGGGGGGGGGGGGTCTCTAACGACACGGCAAAAGACCATAGGTATATGCGGACTAATACAAAGTCGAAAAACAAATGAACATTCAAAGTCAATAAAAGAAAATTGCAGCACACATACAGATAAAATACTATGACTTCCTGTGTAACTTTATTAAACAGTTGTTAAATACCAAATTTCTCAACCTAGCTAACAGATATTTTCCCCATAAATTAATTTTAATGATTGTCAGATAACAACATTCTCTGACTAGATAAATAATTACTTGTTTAACAGTATGAATTAAAAAGAGACCCCAAAAATATGTACTTTCTGAGTTCTTTTCCTTTCCCTATCCTCATTAATCTGTTTTCATAAAGCCCCACATCTTGGCCAATCCTGTGCCATGCTTTTTTTTCAGTTTTTAAGTACTATAACTATAACAAAATTCAACAGCACTGCTTTTCTTGCAGTGTCTTGTCTGTTCTTCCAAACATGGTAGTATGGAAGGTAAAACCTAGGAGCCAAAATTTTGTATCCGAAGCAACAGAAGAAATTGCCCTTTTACCACGATTACTGCATCCATGGTTTGACTCAAACAATATCTACTTAAAACTAAATTGCAGAAAACAGACAAGACGTACTTGCTGACAATCAAACAGTGCCCCGTAGTGCAGAATGGTAGGAAAAATAGGATGACTCTGGTATATTATCTTGTATTTTTCTGCATGGAAAATAAGATGCCACACATCTGGCAAGTCCTCTGACACTGACTGCCAAGTTTATTTTCATTTTGCTATCATGTCTTTTTATTAAGGTGGGTTTGTAACAAAGTGCATAGCACATCAATACCTAGTAGAGACACTGATCATTGTGGCATAAGCGACACTGCAGTGAGTTTTTAAGGGATGGGGATGGCCCTTTTCTGTCATTTCTCTGTTTCTTTAACTTTAAGGGCTGTGTTATGTCCACTTCGATAATTTTGCTAGGGTAGATCTTCCCTAAAATGTTACTTCACAAACATACCACACACAGACACACACACACAAGCACATTTTTTTTGCATCCTTATTCAGCACACACCTATATATATGCTGGAATACTTGTTGGGACAGTGTGGGTGAAGTGTTTATGATGTGTGCAGCACTTCATTGGAGGGAGGCCCTGCTTTCTCTTTCTGCATTTTTGCAAGGACTTTGCATGCTTGTGTTTTTAATACGCTAACTCAAATTCCATAATCTTTCATCACTCACAGCATCTTTTTATTCTGCTTTATAAGTAGACATCACAGCAATACACACTAGAATAGGCAGGACCCTTCCCGTAGTTCACTGATCTTATGATATAAATGAGTTTGCAGTGGGAGGCTGGTCACTAATGCCTTTTCCTTCTTTACATACAAGAACTATCCATGTTACCTGCTTGTGACTATCAGTCTGTTTTCATAGAAAAGGAATTATTAAATTATTTCTGAAAAGATCACATTCATGGCTCAGACAAAGGCAAATCTTTTTTTGTGTGGCTTGCTTTTTCCTGTCTGTTTTCTGCCCTCAAAAAGCAGGAAATATGCTGCTTAAGAAAATTTGACCACAGATATGCAGCATTATAAATCAGAAACTTTATGGTGCATGAATTGCATAACTGCATCAAATCATGCAGTAAAAAGGATAATTTAAACTTGAGACCCTGCTGCAGCTCGGACAAATATTTGCTTAGTTACCGAGGCCAACTTTCAATGCAGTGACAGTGCTCTTTCTGTACTACAGTTCAGCTTTCGCAAAGTTATTCACCTCTCGATAAAAACATATAGCAAACAGGCAAGCATGTGAATGTTCAAAATAGTTCAAATAAATTAAAGAAAACTTGATTCAGTAGAAACACTTCACAAGCAACAAGAGTGGAAAGGACTCCCATGCTCGGTTTCTTTCTTTTTTTTTTCTGTTTGAGCAAATGTTTTAGAAACAGTATACACATCTTGTCTCCCTTAAACACAACAGCTATTAAAATAAAGCAGGACACTGAACCATGCCTCACAGTTAAGAATGCAGATGCCAGTATTGCTTAAATCACTAAACTGCCGGTATAACGCATTCTTGAAGTATTTTCCCTTTGTAATAAATTAAATTTGTTGAAAAACTCAGAAACAGTGCGTTTCTGTGCAAAGAGAAAGAGGGTAACATTGCAAAAGAATTACCATTTCCATAATGTCCTTCTGGGAATATAAATGCAGTTTTAGTGTTTTTGTAAGCAGTTATAAGTCAGCACTGCCAGGTGCACACTGTCAGAGATAGCCAGTTTACCAATATTTTGATTCGCAACTTATGCCCTTCTGTTTTGAACCCAAAGTGCGAGACTCGAATCAAATTCTAATCTAAAACATTAATGGAAAGCATGTGGATGCATACCAGCAAAAAAATATTAACTAGTTTAGTTAATGCTTATCATGCCTTTGTAAAATATTACATATATATTACAATATATGCCTTCACCTGTATGTGATCACAATAATAATTATAGCATGTGAATTAAGAAACAAAGTTGAAAGGTATCTAGCCGGTATTGTGGTCACATACAGGTGAAGGCAAAATGATGTCTAATTATGGCCTAACAGACTAACGATGGCAAACTAATGATGGCTAACAGACACACACAATCATACACAATCGCACACTCTTCTACTTTCATGCACACACACACTTTACTTTCATGCATACACTCACTCACTCGCACTTACCTATTACTGCAGTTAGGTCCTGTCCCTTATAAATCCAATGATGGCAAATCCGTACCCCATACAACTCTCTCAGTACTAAGACACACACATGTTGCTTCTTCGGCGTGAAATAACAGAGGTGGGAACACAGGCAAAAAAAACAAAGCGCTAAGGGTGCTTTAGTGCATGCGCACACCAACATTTCTCACGGGCGCGAAAAGCAAATAGAAAAAAAGTGCTTAAGCGCATGCGCACACCAACATTTGTCACGGGCGCGAAAAACAAATGGAAAAAAAAGTGTTTAAGGCTAAACTTGCGCATGCAAGGTCGCGGGCCGCATAGAAGGGCTCTAAGGGCCGCATGCGGCCCGCGGGCCGCGGGTTGGACACTCCTGTTCTACAAGTTAAAAGTGCTTTCTACCCCAACTGCAAGGGACTTCATCAGAATAAATGAATGTAACATCCCAGCCATTTTTATGTGCACCCAACCCCAATTAATCATGTTTAATTGTTTAATCTAATAGAAAGCTTTAAAACATAAAAGGTAAAACATAACATAAACTCAACCTATGCATGCTAAAAATGTGTTGTATGTATGAATTAAAACACTATCCTAAAATACTTTTTAACTTTAAAATACTAGCTATGCTAGTCATTGCATTCATTCCTGGATACTCCACAGCATTCAAACGCAGCTGCCATTTCAGCTCACTGATGTCCAAATGTATATCTAGACATTTTCCCTGTATGTCTTTTTTAAGCTGTTGTATTACCAGGAACTTAAAAATGTGCTCTTTGTGGTAATGCATGTGACTACTCAGGGCACTAGTTGACCTACTGTATTTTATGTCTCCCAAATGCTCTCCAATTCTGTTCTTGAATTTTCTACAGGTTTTTCCTATGTAAAATATGGGACATTGTTGGCATTTTGCCTTGTATACAACATTAACACTATTACAGTTAAAATGTCCATTAATAAAAATGTTCCTATTGTTCAACCTGAAAAGTCCTCCAGTCTCCATAATGTAGGGGCAATAAATACAATTATTGCACTTAAAATTACCCAGTTTTCTGTTACAACATTCAGGTACCAAATTTGTTTCCAAAATGTCCTTGAATGACCTGTCCTTCCTGTATACCAGTCTGGGATATTTACCCACTCTAAGTGCAACATTCGATTCAAATTGTAAAATATCCCATTTGTTCTTGATAATTTTAAATATGATGTTTGCATCCTGGTTAAATGTGGGTCTATATTAGATCATCGAAATGGCTCATTATCAAATGCCGTAATGTTGAACTGCAAATCCCGAACCCTAACAATATAGAAACCTCAAAATAGAGAATTTTTTCCCAGGGGAAAAAACTTGCTGTTTCGAGAAACACACACACCACAAGCACACGAAAAAGCAGAAATCCACACACATACACTTAAAAGCTACATCTAACCCTACACTACACTGCACATACACTACTATCTATCCACTTACCTTAACCCAGACCCTAACCCTAATGTCCATCACTATCGCACACTCACCTCACCCGTGCCCTAACCCTAACTCACTTAAGCCACCCCAACCCCCAAATTCTCACTATCACACACTCACCTCATTCACGCCCTAACCCTAACTCACTTAACCCACCCCTAACCCCAAATTCTGTCACTATCGCACACTCACCTCACCTGCGCCCTAACCAGTGTCCTAACCCTAACTCACTTAACCCACCCCTAATCCTAATGTCTGTCACAATCGCACACTTACCTGACCCGCACCCTAACCCTAACTCACCCAACCTGCTCCCTAACCCAAACGTCCGCACAATCACACACTTACCTTAACCCAACGCATAACTTTCCAGTGCATCACTGAAAACAACAAAGCCACAACAACGGCCAACCAAATTCTTTCCCTAGGAAAGAATTCAGTTTTGTGCAGCTTCATTGTTTTCAGCATTCGAGATATTGGGTTCGATATTAGATCATTCAAAATTCAGCCGTTTCGATGATCTAATATAGACCTGTTAAAAGTAATGATTAAACTAGTTTGAATGTCTTTGTATTTACTTAAAATTCCCCTGTCTGGCAATATCCTAGTTTTGTGTTCTAAAATGGGCTTGTAAATCCCATTGTCACACTTATTTTTTTACTTCCATACAAATTTCATTCAATAGACTACTAGGATAACCCCTTTGATCAAGTAACTGGATTATGAACTCTGTTTCTCTTAAGAAATCTTCTTGATGGCTAACCATCCTGGCAGCCCACACCAACTGTCCCTTAACTACAGATTTCTTCTGATGGTGCTGGTGCCAGCTTTTGTAATCTAGGTATGAGTTGGAAAATGTCAGTTTTCTGTATATATTAGTAATAAAACTCTTACCAGCTTGATCAATTTTTAAATCCACATCCAGATAGGTAACATTTTTTTCTGTGATATTCGTAAATAAACTTCAAAAAATTACAGTATCATTGATGTAAACCAAAAACTCATTTAATTCAATCTCAGAACCCTTCCAAATCAGAAACAGGTCATCCAAAAACCTAGTGTAATGTATTATCTTGGGGGCAAAGGGACTTTGCATAACATATTTTTGTTCCCAAAATGACATAATTAAGTTTGCAAATATGGGAGCACACGCTGCCCCCAATTGCTATCCCCTTGACTTGATTGTAAAATTGCCCCTCAAAATACACAGAATTACTTTTAAGTACTACCTCCATCAAGGTGACATATTTATTAATTTGATCCTGATCAAATTTTTGGGTTCTAAATAACTGCTGTTCTAACCATTTTAGTCCCTCATCATGGGGTATTACTGAAAATAAATTGCATACATCCACTGTGACCATAATTAGATACCTGCTGACGTCCACCCTATTGAATTTGTCCAAGAACTGCCAGGAATCTTTACTAATGTAAGTAAAAATTTACAAAGCCTTTTGCATATTGGAATCCAAATATTTACTTATGAAATAGGTCTTTGATCTTTTTCCAATCACAATGGGCCTAAATTTGGGTTCTTTCAACCCTGTGTGAATCTTCGGTATTCCGAAGATATTAGACACCATTGGGTGTTCATTCTGCATGTAAAAATATTCTTTTTCATCTGTTTGTCCTTGGTACAGCATGTCTTCTAATAACATGTCTATATTTTTATTTGTCACATTAATTTCATTCAAAGAACTTTCTACATAAGTTCCATCCATAAGTAATACAGTCATTCCGTCCAAATAATCCCCTTTGTCCATAGCAACTATGCCATTACCTTTGTCCGGTTTCATAAACCGGTCTTTTTGATTCCTTATTAACTCATTCAATAACTTCTCCTCTTCAATGGTCATATTTTTATTGTTGTTTTCTCTTTGCCTCTATTGCTATTAAAGTGTTGTCTAATATCTTTCTCGCATATTTTTTCAAACAGACCTATCAAGTTGTTTAAAGGGGGATTAAATATGCTAGGCTTGTGCAACATGCCTCTTGAATCCTGCTGTGTTCCTGCAACACTGTTAAACCAGACTTTCAGGTTTAATTTTCTAGTAAAACATTTCAAATCAATCAATGTGTTGACAACATTCCCTCTCTTACAAAGAACAAAAGTGAAACCTTTTGCTTATAAATTGGCATGGGCTACATTCAATACAGTGTTAGAATAATTGTAAATTTTAAAATCTCCCTTGTTATTGTAAATAATAACTGGTTCCAATCCACCATGTACATTCTCTTGTTCTTCTAAACAGAGCATTAAAATGTCTAAATTACAAGTTTCAACCTCACAGCCATCTTGTGCCATGAAGAATTGACATACACTAATCACGTTTTCATCTAGCAAACCCCTTGTGTCGCTATTGCCTTCATCATTAGATTCCCTTAAGCTTGTACATTCACAACATCCTTGATTTATACTAGAGATAACATCCCCCTTCCCCTCACTTATGGTCACAGTTCCAGCATAAACTTCGTCCAGTGGTGTTAAATTTTCACAGTCACAGTCAATAATGTTGTTAAGCGGGCTACTTACTGATGGTAAAATACCCAAAGCCATGTCCATTAACACATCTGCTAGGGATTCTGATTTCTTGTCATTTTTGGTCTTGCCCCCTGCCCCACATAGTCCCGGTAAATATTCCCAGAAAAAGGCTGCTGTTGGTTCTTTCCTCGTAGTCTTTCAGAATGCTGTACAGTTTCATCCATGTTGGTCGTAGAATGGAGACGCTGTTCCTGCTGATGTGTCTTCAGGTCTTGCATCATTTCCTGCCCATTTCCCCTCAGCTGATTTGCTCACAGCCTTTTTCCGGGAATATTTACTGGGACTATGACTGTGAAAATTTAACACCACTGGACGAATTTTATGCTGGAATTGTGACGAAAAATGTATGTGAATTCTTCATGGCACAAGACAGCTGTGAGGTTGAAACTTGTGATTTAGACATTTTAATGCTCTGTTTAGAAGAACAAGAGAATGTACATGGTGGATTGGAACCAGTTATTTACAATAACAAGGGAGATTTTAGAATTTACAATTATTCTAACACTGTATTGAATGTAGCCCATGCCAATTTATTAGAAAAATGTTTCACTTTTGCTCCTTGTAGGAGAGGAAATGTTGTCAGCACATTGACTGATTTGAAATGTTTTACTAGAAAACTAAACCTGAAAGTCTAGTTTAACAGTGTTGCAGGAACACAGCAGGATTCAAGTGGCATGTTGCATAAGCCTAGCATATTTAATCCTTCTTTAAACAACTTGATAGGTCTGTTTTAAAAAATATGCGAGAAAGATATTAGACAACACTTTAATAACAATAGAGGCAAAGAGAAAACATCAATAAAAAATATGACCATTGAAGAGGATAAGTTATTGAATGAGTTAATAAGGAATCAAAAAGTCCGGTTTATGAAACCGGACAAAGGTAATGGCATAGTTGTTATGGACAAAGGGTATTTGGACGGAATGACTGCATTGCTTAAGGATGGAACTTATGTAGAAAGTTCTTTGAATGAAATTAATGTGACAAATAAAAAGACGTTATTAGAAGACATGCTGTACCAAGGACAAACAGATGAAAAAGAATATTTTTACATGTGAAATGAACCCCCAATGGTGTCTAATATCTTGGGAATACCGAAGATTCACAAAGGGTTGAAAGACCCCAAATTTAGGCCCATTGTGGATGGAAAAATATCAAAGACCTGTTTCATAAGTAAATATTTGGATTCCAATATGCAAAAGGCTTTGGAAGTTTTTACTTACATTAGTAAAGATTCCTGGCAGTTCTTGGACAAATTAAATGGGGTGGACATCAGCAGTGATCTAATTATGGTCACAGTGGATGTATGCAATTTATTTTCAGTAATACCCCATGATGAGGGACTAAAATGGTTAGAACAGTTTAGAACCCAAAAATTTGACCAGGATCAAATTAATAAATATGTCACCTTGATGGAGGTAGTACTTAAAAGTAATGTGTATTTTGAGGGGCAATTTTACAAACAAGTCAAGGGGGCAGCAATGGGAGCAGTGTGTGCACCCATATTTGCAAACTTAATTATGTCATTTTGGGAGCAAAAATATGTTATGCAAAGTTCCTTTGCCCCAAGATAATACATTATACTAGGTTTTTGGATGACCTGTTTCTGATTTGGAAGGGTTCTGAGATTGAATTAAATGAGTGTTTGGTTTACATCAATGATACTGTAGATTTTTTGAAGTTTACTTATGAATATCACAGAAAAAATATTACCTATCTGGATGTGGATTTAAAAATTGATCAAGATGGTAAGAGTTTTATTACTAATATATACAGAAAACCGACATTTTCCAACTCATACCTAGATTACAACAGCTGGCACCAGCACCATCAGAAAAAATCTGTAGTTAAGGGACAGTTGGTGCGGGCTGCCAGGATGGTTAGCCAGCAAGAAGATTTCTTAAGAGAAACAGAGTTCATAATCCAGTTACTTGATCAAAGGGGTTATCCTAGTAGTCTATTGAATGAAATTTGTATGGAAGTAAAAAAATAAGTGTGACAATGGGATTTACAAGCCCATTTTAGAACACAAAACTAGGATATTGCCAGACAGGGAAATTTTAAGTAAATACGAAGACATTCAAACTAGTTTAATCATTACTTTTAACCAAGATGCAGACATCATATTTAACATTATCAAAAACAACTGGGATATTTTACAATTTGAATTGAATGTTGCACTTAGAGTGGGTAAAATCCCAGATTGGTATACAGGAAGGAGAGGTCATTCAATGACATTTTGGAAACAAATTTGATACCTGAATGTTGAAACAGAAAACTAGGTAATTTTAAGTGCAATAATTGTATTTATTGCCCCTTCATTATGGAGACTGGAGGACTTTTCAGGTTGAACAATAGGAACATTTTTATTAATGGGCATTTTAACTGTAATAGTGTTAATGTTGTACACATGGCAAAATGCCAACAATGTCCCATATTTTACATAGGAAAAACCTGTAGAAAATTCAATTGGAGAGCATTTGGGCAGCATAAACTACAGTAGGTCAATTAGGGCCCTGAGTAGGTACGTGCAGGACCAAAAAGAGCAGATTTTTAAGTTCCTGGTAATACAACAGCTTAAAAAAGACATACAGGGAAAATGTCTAGATATACATTTGGACATCAGTGAGCTGAAATGGCAGCTGCGTTTGAATGCTGTGGAGTATACAGGAATGAATGCAATGACTAGCATAGCTAGTATTTTAAAGTTAAAAAGTATTTTAGGATAGTGTTTTAATTCATACATACAACACATTTTTAGCATGCATAGGTTGAGTTTATATCATGTTTTACCTTTTATGTTTTAAAGCTTTCTATTAAATTAAACAATTAAACATGATTAATTGTGTGGGGTACACACATAAAAATGGCTGGGATGTTACATTCATTTGTTCTGATGAAGTCCCTTGCAGTTGGGGTAGAAAGCACTTTTAACTTGCGGAATATTGTTTAACGTGTGTTTTTTAACTATTAAAGTGGGTTATTTCTACAACGTGCCTGCTTGTTCCATTTGCTGGTTTGGTTCTTCAGTTTGTTGTTGTTGCAAAGAAGCTCAAGTTGGTGTGCTAAAAGTTTTTGTGCTCTGGATTTATCAAAAATATTTGTTTAACAGCACTTTCTAAACAAATGCAAATTATCCAGATACTCCCTTATTTTCTCTTTAGCACTCTCCATTTGCACTTCTAATTCTGTGAGAATTCTCTTATTCTGCAATATTTTAACCGTTGTCAGCCTCTCTAATTCCTATTGGTTCTTAACAATATATCTTTCCCTTTTATTTCTAACCTATTTTGTACTACTCATTAGCTGGAACTTGTAAAGATGCTTCTGTCTTCCCTAATAACTTTAGCATAATTTTCACTACCCAATCCTTAAATTCTTTTCTTTTTAACAGGTAGGTAGAAAAGCACAATGTCTCATCTTTACTTCATTACCCTGCATTTTTATATTAGTTTTTACTGGTGCATGATCTGGAATAGTTATTGGATATGTGTCAAAACTTTCAATTAAATGCATGTTCCAGTGAAATATAATTTCTGTCTACTCTAGCCCAGTTATTGTACCTTAGGGAATAATATGTAAATTATGTCAGAGTTCCTACTACTGAATTCAGATATTCCTTACCAAATATTTTCATAACTTACTTCAGAAATCTACCCTCTTTTGTTTTATTTCCCTTCTAACATCCTCATTATTGCAAATCAAGTTCCGGTCCACACCAATAACTAATATTCCCTGTTGAAAGCTAATTATTTCTCCCCAAAATTTCTTAATTTCCATAATAATTTTTGGTGGAGTATAATACACAGCATTGTAATCCGTTTGCCTTTCCAGTAACCCCATTACTACTACAAGCCTAGCATTATTGTCTTGTCCCCTGTTCCGTCACTTTAGGGGTCCCTCTAGCAATTAGTAGAATTACTCCCTTATTTTTGTCCCTGATATACTGCTGAATATCCATCCTGAAATCTCTTGTCAAATTTGCATCCTCATTTCTATCCAAATGTGTCTCCTGTAGCACTGCTGCTTGCACATTGCCTTTCTTGGTATAATTCAGTACTCCTTCCTTTTAGTCCAAGATAACATAGATAACATAGCCATTATGATAAAAAGCTATTGTTTCCACTTACTGCACGTGACAGTTTTTTGAATGTGTATTTCCAACTTTTGTGTTACATGCATACACTGACAGGTTGATCTTTTGCACAGTTGTTTCTTTTCATCTCCATGTGAACCTATGCCACATTTCAAGACTTTTTGTTTTAATGAAAAGCCTCAAACAAAAAAAAAAAACTAATTACATTTTCAAAACACCCTATTCCTTATTAAGTTTGAACAATGACTCTCTCCACATAGTTATGCCAAACTGAAAGTACTTCCGACACAGCAAATCAAAAACAAGAAAATCTAAAAGTATTACTGCTCAATGCTAGGAGCTTAAACAAAAAACTCCTCTCCCTAAAAGCTCTCTTTACCCTAGAGAATGCTAATGTCTGTGTGGTCTCTGAGACGTGGTTTGAAGCTGTGGAGAGCACACCAACAGTACAAGGTTATAATGCCTTCACGCATTTAGACCAGCTACTTCACAGTCAGGGTCTAAAGGTAGAGATGTCTCTATTTACATCAAAAATAAATATATTTCAAGGCTGGTCAAACAGGACAATGCACTTGATCTGTTCCATGTTCAAATCACCATAGCTAAATTCAATACCACTTCTTTGCAAGCTATAGGTCCCCCTCTATGACCCAGGAAAGCCATACTATGATATTAAACTTATTAGAAATACTAACCATTGAACCCAATACCATATTCATGAGTGACTTTAATTACCCCACTATTAACTAGGAATCCTATATGACATCAAACATACATACACAGAGATTCATGAATTTTGTAAACACAAACTCCCTGGTCCAGATAGTCAATACTCCAACCAGGGTGCAACCATACTGGATGTGGTCCTCACTAATATGGGAGAGTGTTGCACCCCCCCCCCCAGTGTAATGCCTTTCCCGGTAAGATCAGACCACAAAAGTGTCTCCTTTGAAGTAACCTTGACCCCAGCTAAACCAAGAATATTCAGGAACTATTCTAAGGCTAACCTCCTGCTATTAAGTGAGAACCTGGCAAAATTTCAAGCCCTCATAAACCCTGAGAACACTTCTGCCTATGCAGAACTGTTCACAGAAACCCTGTACAAGCATGTTAATAGCTGCATAGAAGCAGCTGTACCCACCAGGAAGTACAGAACTAACTCAAAAAATTAGCCACCCTGGTGGAATCACAAAATCAATCAGATGTATAACAAGAGGAAGAAAATCATGGCAAAAATTAGGAGATGCAGCACCCAACAGGATAAAAGCACTTTCATTAAACTAAACAAATAACTCAGAGGGCAAATAATGTCTACCAAAGCCAAATTTGTGGTACGTTTGGCCTACCAGGCCAAGGACAACCAGAAAGCATACTTTAGCTATGTCCGCAACCTCAAAGGCAATACACAATTGTGTGCAGAGCTCATTGTAAATGGAGCCACCTACACTAAGCCAGAAGATATAGCAAACCTCCTGGCTGATAAATTCAGCTCCAGCTTTACTCCTCTCTCCCCCTCAAACTTCCCTCAGGAAATATTACCAAATATAACTCCCCCTACTATCACTAGGGAACAGGTCCTTGATGCTCTCTCTAAGACCAAGAACACTGCATCAATGGGTTCAGATAATATACCAGGATGTCTTCTAAATAGCATGAATCATGACCTATCAGGGCCACTGGAATTACTATTTAATTGTAGTCTCCAAACAGGTTTCATGCCTCATGAATGGAGAAAGGCAACCGTCATCCATCTGCACAAAGGTGGGCAATCTACAGACCCTGGAAACTACAGATCCATAAGTCTCACTAGTCTTATATGTAAAGCCACGGAAAGAATTATCATGGAGATGATCAACAGATATATAGTAAACCTCCAGACACTGGACCCAAGTCAGTTTGGTTTCATCAAGGGCAGATCATGAAAAGGTCCCCAAAGCAATGGATGAGGGCAAAATCATTCACACTGCCTACCTTGACCTGGCCAAGGCATTTGGCACAATACCCACTTGGGTATTGTTGGCAAACTCAAGAAGTTAGGTACAAACCCATATGTCACCCAGTGGATAGCCACCTGGCTTATAGACAGGACCAAGGAAGTTATAATTGGGGAGTCCACCTCTACAAAGAGGCCAGTCACAAGTGGAGTCCCTCAGGGATCAGTCCTTGGACCACTCCTTTTTGGCATTTACTTCTCAGAAGTCAAGGCCAATGTCAGTGATCTATGGCTGACTAAATTTGCAGATGATTGCAAATTAAGAGCTGTCATTGAATCTCACACTGACACAAATATGCTCCAGGAGGGGCTGACACAGACAACAAACTTGTGTCAGAGTCATGGACTAAAACTAAATGCCAAGAAATGCATAATAGTATCCTTTGGAAAATCATCCATTCCAGGCAACTATCATATTGACAACACATCCCTTAGAGTTGACCTAGTAGTCAGGGACTTAGGGATACACATAGATGGTAGTCTAGCCTTTGATCATCATGTGTCTAAAGTGGTGAGGAAATCATTCTATGTTGCGCAACCTATAAACAAAGGTGTGGCATCTAAGTCCAAGGAAGTCATTGTTCCACTGTATTTGGCATTCATCAGACCTATCACTGAGTACAGTGCCCCCTTTGGTATGTACCTAACCAGGCATATCCTACAACTGGAATGTCCACAGAGGTTCCTCACTAAAAGAATACAGTGCATAAGTAATATTTCCTATGCAGGCCAGCTCAAGGCCCTATCCCTGTATTCTGTCTCCTACAGGTTTTGATGGGAGATCTATGCTCGGCATACAGGGTGTTGTCAGACTCCAGTCTGATGGACCTCCTGCATATCCACAAAACAAACAGTACCAGAATTACCTGTTCTAAAGACTTAAACCTTGTCTGTGATATAAATAGTACCTGCTGGAGAGATAGGTATGTATCCCAGAGAGTACCCTGTCTATGGAACAGGCTTCCCATCCATGTGAAGCAGAGTTCCTCCCTAACCCAATTCAAGTGCAACTTGGACAATTGGATGGGAAACCAGAAATTCATCCCTGGTTTGGCACCTATATCTCTAATGCAAACATGTAATCTGTAAATGGTTCATCTCCCAGGCCCATGCTTACACTTATCAAGGGTATCAGAACTTGTCAGAGATTTGGGATGCATGGCTAGGCTGAAAAAGGCCCTTGTGGCTGTTAGTCTACTAAACACCAATGAACCTATGAAATTAGGAACCTGTAATTGCCCCAAATGAACAGCTGTACCCACAGACATTACCTGATCTAAAATTAAGTTCACCCATGCTAAAGCACATGCCACAGCCTGTTTTCCCACTTACACTGACTGTTCTAATCTTTTGTCTATTCATCTCCCAGATGTGAAGAACAGCTTACATTTAGGCCTAAGAAAAACTGCACTGGATAGCTGTAAATACAAGTAAAGTACACACAATTCTATTAAATACTTTAAAGTATTAAGCCTGAAAGGGAAGCTGCTATCTCTTATTTACTTTCCATAATTTCAACCTTTATTTTTCACTGAACTGTTTACCACTGTAACTTTAAATTTTACATTTCCCTCAGAAAAAATGCTTCAAACTCTAAAAATTAATTGCACCTGCAGCCAGCTCATCTCCATGGAAAAATACTGAGCAATGAATCTTTGTAAATTTCACTCAGAACAGAATGTACAGCTGTCTTCAGTTGCAGACTGCTCAATTCCCACTAAACACTTGCTAATTGGGAAAAAGCTAATATATTTCTAGTTGCAAGAAGCTTATAATTTTTCATGACTTTCATAATTTTGTCTTGCTTTTAAAGCTTACTTGCTTACAAAAAGTCACTTGTTTATAACTTATTCAAAAGGTATTTGTATAGACATTCACCCTTGGAAAAATAAGTGAAACTATATTAATTCTATATATAATATAATTGGTGCACTTTTACACCCCACCCCTATCCCATCAGTCCAATATTACAGCATAATTAACATTAAACTTGCTTTTATCCAGCCATTTTGGTTGTTGTTGCTGTTGTTATACTGTCAACCCTGTATTTCTTACAAGTAAAAAAGTACTTGTTTAATATCTTTAACACATACAACAGTCACTGAAAAGACTCCCCACATTTAAATAACTGACTACACACTATAAAAAATTGTTTTACTATATACAACACACAGTTTATATTGTTAAATGTTTTATATGAATACTAATAAAAACAAAAATTATTTTACTTATGGTTACTCCTTCTAAGCATTAATTACAAAGTGGGGTATATGCTTTACAGATCATCCACAAGTTTAACAAAGTCAACAAAAATCCAGTCTTTTTAGTCACTTTTCTTGCAAACTCCTGTGCTTTTTCTGTCTCCCAAGCATGTTCCTTTGTAATATTGGAAAATGTTCCAGTGGCAAAGTCTCTCTATGAATGTTACTGTTAGAAGAATGAGAAGCAGAGTCCCATTCTGCAAGCTTTTTGTTGGATAAACCTTTTTTTTATTTTCCTCAGCCTGTTTTGCATCAAGAAATGACTTTGATCCTCCAGGGAAAAAGTACTCTAAAGACATCTGGATACAGCAACCTGAATATCACACCTACCAATCAACATTCCCTGACTCCTGGGATAAAGCTGCTTCTCATCTGCCTGGTGTGTAGTGAATAATCATTTTCTACAATCATTCTGCTCTCTCCAGTGTTTAGTACTTTGTCCTGCTACAGTTTTGTCAGGATCAACTCTTTCTGCTAGGATTGCATCTTTACTAATATTTTTCTGGGCAGTTTTCTCATTGCCAGGTGTGGAGCATATAGGTTCATAGGTTCATACTAGGCTATCTGCCCTGGGGCATTTAAAAGCCTAGCCAAAGTGTGTGTGGCTTTCACCACCCCTTAGGATGAGAATACTATACCCATTTAGTTTGCTGTGCCTCTGTCCAGCAGTGATACAGAGATGATTCCCGGGGTAAACCTACGATCTCCCATCCACTCGTCAAGATTTCTCTTGAACAGAGTCAGTGAGGGGCTCTGCCTCACATGGACTGGGATTCTGTTCCATAGTGTAGGGAGTCTCTGGGTGATGAATCTGTCCCTCCAGCACGTCCTATTTATATCCGTGTTGAGGTTTAAGTCTCTTGCTCTCGTGGCTCTGGTGGATTTGGATTTTTGAGGTGGAGCATGTCCATTAATTCCGGGTTGGACATGGCCTTGTATGTCAGGCACAGATCACCTCTGAGCAGACGGTATGCGACTGAATAGAGCTGGAGTTTCTTCAGTCGGGCATCGTATGACATATGTTTGAGCCCTTTATCCTTTTGGTGAGGAACTTTTGGGGTCTTTCCAACTGCTGCAGGTGTCGGGTAAGGTACATTCCGAATGGGGCGTTGTACTCAATCATTGGTCTGATAAGTGAAGAGTACAGGGGTACAATGACCTCTCCTGATCTGGATGTGAATCCCTTCATGATCAGGTGGGCAATGTAGAAGGTCTTCCTAACCACTTTGGCAATGTGAGTGTCAAAAGAGAGGTTACTGTCAACTTGGGTCCCCGGGTCCCTGATAACTTCTTCCGTGTTTAATGGATTACCACTTATGTGGTAATTAGGGGTTACCTTGTTTTTCCCAAAGGGTATGACTATACATTTTTGGCATTTAGCTTAAGGCCATGGCTCTGGCACCAGTTATCCATTTCTATGAGACCTTTCTGGAGGATGTCTGTGTCTGATGGAGTGTCAATTATGGTGCCCAGTTTGCAGTCATCTGCAAATTATGTCAGCCACAATCCCCCTATGTTTGCCTGCACTTCAGAAAAATAAATGGCGAACAAGAGGGGGCCCAGGACTGAGCCCTGTGGGACACCGCTCGTGACCGGCTTAGAGTCTGACATGGCACCAGCAACTCTAACCCTGTGTGTTCTGTCCTTGAGCCAGTTTGCAACCCATCTTGTGACATATGGGTTTACATCTAAGCTGGTGAGCTATTCTATGATGCCTGAGTGGGGTATTGTGTCGAACGCTTTTGCTAGGTCAAGGTAGGCTGTGTGAACTGCCTTACCCTCATCAATGGCCTTAGTGACTGTTTCAAAAGTCGACCAAGTTCAAGAGGCAGGATCTGCCCTTGACAAAGCCAAATTGGGTAGGATCCAGTGTCTGTAGGTCCCCAATGTCTTTATTTATGAGTTCCATTATGATCCTCTCCATAGCTTTGCAGACAAGGCTCGTCAAGCTTATGGGGCGGTAATTTCAGGGTCCGTGAAGCACCGCCTTTGTGGAGTGGGACCACAGTTGCCGTCGCCATTCTTTGCACGAGTGCATTATCCTGTAGTAAGGCTAAGATTAAACAGCAGCCTTATGTGTGGGTTTAGTTCCTCATTGAGTTCGTGTAGCACACAGCCGGGGACACCGTCCGGTCCCATTGATGCTGTGTTTTTGCTTTAGAGAGCAGCTCTCACCTGGGCATCTGAGATGTTTGGGAGGCTAGACTCTGGTGAGATAGATATTTCTCCTTTTGGGGGGGAGGGAGGGGAGAAATTTGCACTGAACCTGTCTGCCAGTATGTTGGCAATGTCTGCGGGTTCAGTGATTTTTTTTATCATTTTGGACTAATTCTGAGCATATCTGGGAGTTTCCACCCAGGTTTCTAACATAGCTAAAGAAGGCTTTATGATTGTCTTTTGTGTCATTAGCAATTTTTCTCTCAAAGTTGGCCTTGGATGATTTTATGAGTGATCGTAGTTTTTTGCTAGTATTGATCAGAGATACCTTCCCATTTAGGGACTTTGCTCTGTCATGTAGTAGCTTTCTCCTCTTGTTGTAGAGTTTGTTTATGGCTGGAGTCCACCAGACCCTGCCTTTGGTGGAAAGGGTCTTGATTTTATTAGGGATTGCTTGATCCATACATTCCTGGAGGTGCTCGTAGAAGGCATTTGTAAGGGTTTCAGCAGCGTGGGTTGTGGTTTCCACTGGCTCGGGGGCCTTGAAGGATACCACTCCAGTCTTAAGAAGTGTGAAGTTTGCTTTTGAGAAGTTCTTCACTGTGGTCTTTTTTGCTGGGGGTGGGGCGGGATGTGGATCTCCAGTGAGATTAATTTATGGTCTGATCTCACCAATGAGGGATATACTTCTGGTGTGGAGCATTTTGTCCCCATGTTTGTGATGATCAGGTCTAGGTATATTTTCTCCTCTTGTGGGAATGGTGACTAGTTGTTCCATAGCATTTGAGTTTATGAACTCAAGGAACCTTTGGTGTTGGGGCTTGAGTAATGTTCCCAGTCTATGTTTGGGTAGTTGAAGTCACCCAATATGATGGTGTTTGGAGAGACATTCATACTCTCCAGTGTCTTCAGGAAGGCTGTGTGGGTTTCCTGAGTTTGAGAAGGTGGTCTGTAGCATGTTACAAACTGTAGGGCAGTTTTACCTATGGTTAATTGCACCTGGATGGTCTCCGATGCTTTGTGCGTTGCCACTAACCTGGAGGTGTGGGTATCCTTTATGAATATGGATACTCCTCCTTTTGTGGTTCGGTCCGGATTTTGGGGCGGAGCATGATATGAGGTATAACCTGATAGTGCTGGGGTGCTCTCAGGAGCCTTGAACCAGGTTTCAGTCACAGCACAGACATCGATGTTCTCCATACTGAGGAGGGCTTGAGGCGTGCATCTTGAGGTTTAGACTTCTGGCATTGAGCAGTATTACCCTTAGTTTTCTCCATTTTTGTTTTCTAGGTAGGTTTATCATTTGAGCCTTGCCTAAAAGGCACTATGGGGTGGCAAGAGCCTTTGCCAATATCCGAAGCTCAGGGTGACAGGTGCAAGCCGTCCCTTGGCTGGCGTGGCTTGTCAAGCATGTCATCCCAGGCAGACAGACATTGGATCCCCTTAGAATGACACCAGTAATTAAGCCAATTATTAAAGCTGATCACTTTGTCTCTGTATTGTGGCATCATTCTTGGTGAGGGTAGGATACTGCTCAGGGTCAGGGTCATAACGGCCTGGGCTACATTATCTGAGAGCTCCTCTATGTCTCTTTTCATGTAGTCCAGGGAGGTACGTCTCAGGTCGTTCACACCGGCATGGACAATGACTGAGTCATACTTGTACTTGCTGTGGAGTGACCTGAGTGCTTGTGTTATGTGCCTGACAGGCAGCTTACTGTGATCTTTTCCTTGTTCAGTCTGGTGAGTGGGACGTCAGTGTGTCTGACTATGGAGTCACCTATAACAAGTGTGTCTGGCATTGTGTTTGGCCTTAAGGGCTGTGACTGTTTAGCACACTGACTTTGAGAACTATGTGTTGCATGTCTTATGTCTTGAGGTGGCAGTTGCTTGGGTGTCTGCTTTGGAGGCCTCTGTAGTTTTGGTAGATTTTTGATCAGGGCCTCGAGTATGTCTTTGTGTGTTTATGTGTTTGTTTTGCAGTTGTGATAGTTCTATGTGAAACTGGGTTTGTGGTGTGCGTGGTTTCCTTCTCCTCCTGTCTGGTCTTGCCAGTCCTGAGTTGAGAGAGCTCAGCCTCCAGTTTGACTATATAGTTGCATCTCTCACATGTATTTGTGTTTTGTGGGAGAAGGAGTGGGTTGTCTGTGTACATGAGGCAATTGTAACATTGCCTCAAGATGCCCAGATTCACCAGCTGAACAGGAGGGCTTAGACATGCTAGAAAAAGTGAAAAAGTTTGCTGTGTAACTGAGTCAGAAGGGACCTATAGGCTAATGTAGTACTTTGTTTAGTATACAAGTACTTTACCTATATAAAAATGCTTTAGGAGCAAGTGCTGAGCTTTTGAGATAGAGAATAGACTGTTTAGATTGCAAGTAGAGAAGTTCTAAGGGAAAAATTGAAGAGCAGACTTTACGGAGCCAGAAATAGTTTGACCTTGTTTAACCCTGCCCGATGGTGCTCTATGGGCAACTCCGCTAAATCATGCAAAGCGGGCTTTATAGCAGGGGTTGAAAAGAGCTAGGAATTGACCCAAAATGGCCAATAGACTACAAGTTTCTGGCTGGAACCACTGCTCTAGGGACAAATAGGCTGCTCAGTGCTCCCCACTCCCACTGGTGAACAAAGAAGCTTCCCTTTATCCAAATAAGGATATGGAATAGCACAGGAACCAAGCCAAAGCCCAGAGATCAGCAAACTGTGAAGACTGGACTATTCTAGTTCAGTAAAGCGGAAAACAAGATTTTTTTTTTTTTTTTGCAGAAAACAGAGGAAAAACAGACAGTAAATGCTATAAATGCTTTTAAATGGCTAGCGCACTTGAGTGTGTTAGCCTACAGGTAAAATTAAGCAACAAATAACTTTTTTAAAAGTGCAAAACAGTTTAAATAGAATGCAGAGCTGTATAAACAGGCGAAAATGCAGTCGCTAAGCAGTAAATCAAAAAGCCAGAAAAAATACTTAAATCAGGAAAAAGTCACTCTTTTGCGCTCTGCTGCTTGTAGAACTCTGCAGGACACCATGAGGAGCTGTGCTGAGTTGAATACAAGTTGAGTTAAAAGCGTGTTGTGGCTTTGTAGGGGGGGCTGAAAGAGCTAGGAATTGACCCAAAATGGCCAATAGACTACAAGTTTCTGGCTGGAACCACTCCTAGGGACAAAACAGGCAGCAGCCTCCCCCACCCACTGGTGAACAAACTGCTTCCTTTTTCCAAATAAGGATATGGAATAGCAGGAACCAAGACAAAGCCCAGAGGTCAGCAAACTCTGAAGACTGGACTATTCTAGTTCAATAAGGCGGAAAATAAGATTTTTTTTTTTCTTTTTGCAGAAAACAGAAGAAAAACAAACAGTAAATGCTATAATGTTTTACTTTGAGTGTTAGCCTACAGGTAAAATTAAACAACAAATAACTTTTAAAAGTGCAAAACAGTTAATCAACACAAAAACAGTTTAAATAGAATGTAGAGCTGTATAAACAGGCGAAAAGCAGTCGCTAAGCAGTAAATAATCAAAAGCCAGAAAAAATACTTAAATCAGGAAAGTCACTCTTTGCTCTCTGCTGCTTGTAGAACTCTGCAGGACACCACGAGGAGCTGTGCTGAGTTGAATACAAGCGCGCTAAGGCTTTATTACAGGGGGCTGAAAAGAGCTAGGAATTGACCCAAAATGGCCAATAGACTACAAGTTTCTGGCTGGAACCACTCCCCTAGGGACAAATAGGCCACTCAGTGCTCCCCACTCCCACTGGTGAACAAAGACGCTTCCTTTTATCCAAATAAGGATATGGAATAGCACAGGAACCAAGACAAAGCCCAGAGATCAGCAAACTCTGAAGACTGGACTATTTCTAGTTCAGTAAGGCGGGAAAACAAGATATATTTTTTTTTTCTTTTTTGCAGAAAACAGAGGAAAAACAGACAGTAAATGCTATAAATGCTTTTAAGCGGCTAGCGCACTTGAGTGTGTTAGTCTACAGGTAAAATTAAGCAACAACTAACTTTTTAAAAGTGCAAAACAGTTAATCAACACAAAAACAGTTTAAATAGAATGCAGAGATGTATAAACAGGCTAAAATGCAGTCGCTAAGCAGTAAATAATCAAAAAGCCAGAAAACAATACTTAAATCAGTTATAGAAAATACAGTTATAACAAATGCTCTGAAATATACTGTATATTTCCAAAATGTTTGAGAAGGACAGTCAGAACACAAGAAGGTTCAGGCGAAAGAGACAAAAAAAAAAGTTTTGTTTTACTTTTTGAAAGGGAAAAAGGAGGAACAGAAGGCCTTATCAAATGTTCTCTGTATTAAGCAGAATGAGCTAATGACACTAGACTGGGAGGTGTGTCACAGTAGGGGCGGGCAACTGCAAAGCCACCAAGTATAAGAGCAAGACACCAACAGGGTGGGACAAAATAGCCTACAAGACAGCAAGCACTACAGAGACAAATGAAAGTTTTTAAACAGATAAGGATTTGTGAAGATACTGAATAGACAAAGTGCTTTATATATATTAAATTGTAGAAACAGTAATCTGTAAAAATAATCAAAAAAAATCAAGATACTTATATTTTGTAGCTCAGTTGCAGTCAACAACCTCTCTAGTCTGCACTGTGTGCAAAAGGCAGAAACTTTTTTTTTTTTTACAAGAACACAAAAGAACCAGCTCCCACTAGCCAAGAGATAATTACACAGAGGAGATGTTTCAGTTTACACAATAGCCTACAAGACTTGATGTTCCCTTTTATTTAACAAATCCTACTGTGGAAAACTAGTCCAGCTGCTTATTTCTGCATTCATAAAATTAATACATTTTGTTCCTTCTAGTTTCTTTGGTACAGCAGAGAATCTCAGGTTTTCTCTGCTTGCTCTCTCTTCTAACTCTACTACTTTTTGAAACAGCTTTTCTTGAGAAGCCTGATAGCCTGCTTTTTCCCTCCTTTCAACCTCTGATTTTTTGCAGTTTTATCAGCTTATCTGAACAGCTAATTAATCCTTCTATTTCCCCGCTTTTTGTTGAGTTGATACAGTCATTCAATGTTTTATTTATTTTAATCACCTGTGAGTACATTTATTTTTTCCTCTATATTACTGGAAGCCATCTGTTGAACAGAAGTTGAAGCTTGAACTGCTTTTTGCTGAACAGCTGCAGAATCCTTCCCAAACAGTGTCTTCTATTCACCTTTTCTGGTTGGTTTTCTTTCAGGTTTTCCAAATTTCATCTTTGCTTGCATCCAGGGAGTTTAGTTTCTAACCAGTAACTATATTTTACATACAAAAAAAGGCAGTTTAATGACATTCCTTTATCTCAGTTTCTGTTTTCACACTGGGACAGCTAATGCTAATCTATTGATCAGTGTGCATATTTCTTGGAAGGCCACAGAGGTTCATTTGCTGGATCTTCTTAATCTCATCCCCTCAGCCAGTATACAACTGTATGGTTTCTCCAAGCTGAACACCCCAATATGATATAATAAACATACAATGGAATCTTAATTCTGTCAGTGACCATCTTCCTACCTATCAAATCATACAACACACACACACACACACACACACACACACACACACACACACACACACACACACACTATAAATATCAGTATAAGAAAGTTAGAAACTTAGCCAGTTTCCCAACTGAAACTTTTACTTCCAGTTTTCGAAAAATAAAAAGAATAATCTGAAGAACATCTCCCTAAATGATGCTGTCTTATAATTTAATAAAACCTTCATAACCATACTCAACTGATTAGCCTCAGTCAGGACATATAGAGCCAAGGCCAACCCAATGCCATGGCTTTCCAGGACTACCAAATAACTCATGAAAATTAGGGACAAAACTTGGAAAACACAGATACCTCCTCTAGCCTATAACTCAGGCAGCTAAAAAAGTAAAACATCAGATGAGAAATTATGATAAATTCCTCTATACCAAATACAAAAGATAAGTCCAACCCTAAACTGTTCTGGATTTCAATCAACAGCCTTTTAAACCCAGGCAAAACTATTCAACCTATCCCATCCACACCTCACCAGAATGCCAATATAGCACCCCAACTTAATTTCTACTTCACTGAATCAGTAGCTTCCATTCCTAAGAACTCTACCCCAATTAACCAATTTTTCTCAACTCACCAGTCTCAAGACGACACTTTCTCTCTTCACTCAGTCCCTACCTCCTTTGTCAAAAAAAGTACAGAAGCTGACATCTGCAACTCTAGCCCCTGAAAACCTTACACCTGAATATAAGATTGCTGCAGATGAAGAATAATAGTCAGTTTCTATTTTAATCAATTAATCCATTAAAGAATTTTTTTTCCGCAACTCTGAAAAATGCTATATCTTACCTCTGTACATTAGTGTGGTCTCTCCACTGAGCTATCCAATTACTGACCCATCATAATTCTATCCTTATTTTCAAAAAGCGCATCCATTCTCAATTTCTTAAATTCATCCAAGATAACAATCTCTGTCCTTCTCAGCATGGGTTCAGATCCTATCACAGGCTAACTACAGCTCTATTAAGCTGCATAAAAAGCTCTAACCACCTGATATCCACAAATTTCCTTGATCTGTGTAAGGCATTTAATAGTGTGCCACACACAACTCCTACTTACACATAGGCCTGTCAGACTCTGTTCTCTGATGATTTGCAAGCTAACACACAAACAGGAAACAGGCTGTAATATGTAAGAGTGACTCCTCCTCCATACCACATGACATCCTTATATGCACTGCCAAGAGTCTAACTAATCTACACCAGCAAACCTAACAATCTTTCAACTCCATACATAACTGGCTCCCAACCCCTCCTTAACCAAAGAAAACCAAACTGATGTTCCCTCAAAGAAAATTTCAGGACAAAAAAAAATCTTTATTATAACTTCAAATAAAAATTGCAGTGCCATACACTTAATTACTTGGGAGTCACCATCAATAACCAAATGAAATTTGACCAACACAGCAGGTAGTAAATTTAAAAATATTCAAACAAAAACAAACAACCCCTCCCTCACAAAACAACAAAAACTTGTTAGTCTCTTATTGAGTAAAACATGTCACTGATTCCTCAAGGAAAACCATTGCCACTTCATTCATACGCCCTACTCTTCTGTATACCCCTCCTGTTCTAACACACACATACCCTCACATACCCCCTACTCTCCTATACATCTCTGCTATTCTAGCATACATACCCTCCACTGTATCCCTCAAAATTTAGCAGTGTTACAATAATATAGCCAAATTTGCTGTGAATCTCCCTTATAGAATCCACCATTGCCTGACCCTTAAATCACTTAACTGGCTTGTGTTCTCTTACTTGCTTTAATATATCTACAGAGAATGCTTCATAAACCTGAACTACACAAGTCCAACAGCTCTCATACACCTGTACTCCCCAAACAGACCCTTCAGGTCAGAAACAACAGTGGTTAATGCTGTTGCCTCACAGCAAGAGGTTCTCCAGTTCGATTCTCGGCTGGGGTGCCTTCTGTGTGGAGTTTGCATGTTCTCCCTGCATTCGTGTGGGTTTCCTCCGGGTACTCTGGTTTCCTCCCACATTCTAAAGACATGCTTCTGGAGCATTTCTCCCGGGCCTCCGCTGAAAACAGGATCTGTGGAACCTAGTCGGACTTTCCCGGTCACCAAATGTTAAATAAATAAATAAACAAGCTGCTTCTTGGTATAGCTAAAACAAATAACACTGTGGGTGATACTCTGTAATCTTAACTCTGTCACAAAAATGGAGCACAATGCTTATTTCTCTTAGACAGATCATAACTATTTTAACATTCAAAGCCCAGGTGAGGAAATAACTTAAAGATACTTGGCTTTACTCCTGTGTTACCCTAGCTAATTACCATTTTTATGTTATTCATTCAATAATAATTGGCAGCAATGCCTTTAACTAAAATTATATTTCAGCCATATCCCTTGCATCTTTTTATAATTGCAGTTTGTATTCACTTTACTGCATTACCTTCTATAATGCAAATGCACTACATTTTTAACTTAAATCTCTAAATCCTATGTACATTAATGTCTGTAACTTAACTATCTATGAATGTGTTTATATTTAACTGTAATACTGTCTTTTGTTTAACTTTTTTAAGTAGAGCTTTTCTCTTCAGGTTTCTGTTAAAACGGGATTGATGCCCATTTGGACTTTCCTGGTAAACAAATACAATAAATAAATAAATACATTTACCAGATTAAGTCTGCAGTTTAATCAATATGGGTCTTGTCTGCTTTCTTAGTCTTAAATGGGGAATATTTACTCTAGTTTATCAACAGAATGTCTAGTTCATGTGCTGAGGCATTTTCTCATAACATCTTTATAATCCTTCCCCCTCAGATTGTTTTTTGTAATGCTATAAACCTCAATTGTCTCTACATGAGCTATCCATTAGTTCAGCTAGTTTCTGCGCCACTTATATATATTTTAATTGCTGTTCCACCATTCTTTTCTTTAGTCCACTTTTCCAGTTTGCATATCAACAATTTCCTCTGGATGCCTGGTTAAAACATCTACTTCTTCCAGCCTTCTGTTATTTGTCTCTACATTTTCTAACAGGGTTTCACTTATCTCACAAATCACAGAGTGCATTTCGTCATTCTGTCTGTTTAAGGTGATCTGAAGAGTTTTCTCCTTCAGCTAGAATTACCATCTGCTTTTCCCCGTTCTTCTCTACTGTACTTCTTTCCATTTCCTTCTGAGTTTTCAAACTTTAATTCACTTTTTCATTTCCTTGTTGACCTTCTGGATGTCTGAGATACTGCAGCTATGAATTTCTGTTAACAATTTACAGTGGTTTGCACAGTTTTGCCAATATTAACTGGTCACTGCTCAGAGGTCTGTCCTGAGTTGCTTACGGTACTGCCACCATCTTGAAAACATGCTGCAAAACATCTCACATCTAAGCTAGTATAACACAGTCATAGGAGCAGGGAAAGATGGCCATTTTTGGCTTCCTCAGGTCCACAAACACTGGAGCTAATTATTTTGTAAACAATGTAGGAGCTGTGAACAGGCACAATACAAGAGTAGCAAACTGGAACGGGAAATGTACTACCTGAAACCTCGAATATTTCCTGTGACAAGGCTAACTTAGAATATGAAAATGTGCATTTTCCATGACTACAGTCATCACAAAGGAATTTTGTTCTATGAGTGGATGCATAATCTTTAATGTTAGAATCATTCTCAGCCTTTTTTTCATAATAAGACAATTCAAGTGACAGATTCTACATCACGGATGTGAGACCCAAAATTATTTACAATAAAGTGTTGTGGTTTTACAGTTTTCTACAATGGATTCTGTCCTTGTGTGCACTCATTACCTATTCAACGTCTGCAGAAATTAAAACAAAAATGCTGAAATTTTTTACATTTATAGTAATCGCAACCACACCCATACCTCAACCTCATATCACCTCCACCAATCACAGCTCTTCAAGTCAGATCACATTACACCACACCCACTTGCTCCACCACAAAATACTCCCAACCACTCATTTCCTGCTAGGCACTATTACATCACCCACACACACTACTTACCCATCCACATATAGTGCAACCCTATAATTCCTATCTACACCTCCATCTAGAACCAATTTAACTTTATAACCATGACTATCACACAACTAAGTCTAGTCTGTCTTCTCATAATTCTTTATAATTCCACAAGTTATCACTCTAGCAATATCTCTAAACTTAGTAGCACAACACTATATTATGCACTCTCATATACAGGCACTGCACATTATAATAATATCTGCCCACAATTGTTCAAGAACTACATAACAGACCAATTCAAAACTAAACACATATGCTCTCATTCCTACTCCAAAAAAAACAATACTTTCTTACACTCATCACCAAACTCCAAACATCTGTATCACCATTTTAACACCAGGCTTACCATAAGTGGGGACATCCACCCCAACCCCTGCCCAAACCCACCCTGTCCAACACAAACTGCTCCAACACAAATGTCAGAAAATAACACCCCCACTTTCTTCATCCCTGGGCAAATCAATGACAGCAGCAAAAACAACCATCTTTTAATGCAAAATATTAATATTAGAAGTATCAAAAATAAAATACCTGAACTCCAGGCCACAATAGCACACTACTCCCCAGACACAGTTGCTTTAACAGAAACCTGGCTAAATAAAAACATATCTAACTCAGATGTTCTCCCTACCGGCTACAATATCATTAGACAAGACAGACCAGTTCATAAAGGGGTGGAACTGCCTTACTGTATAAGTCCAACTTAACTGTACATCAATTACCAAACTCCTAACCCTCCCTCAATAATTGGGACATACTTATCTCACAACTTCACCTTCACCCTAAAAAGGTCATCAACACAATTGTGATCTATATTCCACCTGGTAATACACCTGCTAGGCTTGAAGACTTCTTATCCTGATGTTCTTCCACATACTCACAAGAAACCATCACTCTGGGGAATTTCAACCTAGATTGGTTCACCTGTATATCAAAACCACCAAGTAATCTAATAAATCTCCATGTCTACCAGCAGCTAGACCAAAATCCAACTAGATAAAAAAAAATCTAAAAGGGAATCCATCCTTGACTGGGTCCTAACAACCCCACATTGTGCCCCCACACAGGCAGTCTCCCAGACACCTTAAGCGACCATGGGAGGGTGGCCTAATGGTTAAGGTGTTTGCCTTACAAACACAAGATGCAGGGTTTGAGTCTCACAAGGGATAATTGGCTAGGCTTACAATGGCTTGCAAGGGCAGTTAGCATAGTACTAATCTATGAACCTATGAACATAATATACCCTATACGTAGTAGAACAAGCATATGCAAAACCACTAACTATAAATCCACTAGAAAAACAAAAAATTTCTCTCCTGAGGTCAATACTTTACTCTAACTGTGACTGGTCCCCCTAAAATCCCTCCCACTTGACCAGGCTATAGCATATTTCAACAAAACATTTCTACAACTCCTAGACACTGTCACTCCATTGCGCAAAATCAAGGTTAGAACTTCTACAAACCCCTGGCTCAGTAAAGAAACCAAACAAATCCTCAAGTCCAGAGACACTGCCTGGCTTTAAAGCCCCCAAAGAAACACATAGCCTAACTAAGTACCAAGAACTGCGTAACTGTGCAAATAAATGCATTAGCCTGGACAAAAAAATCCTACTACATGACATTACAAACTAAATACCAACACAACCCCCAAAAATTTAGGAAAAAATATAAACCAGCTACTAAAACCCACCCAAAAGGCTACCCCCAAACCAACCAACCCTGACACTAAAGTTCCCATCGAAACACAATTCAACTCCCACTTTGTGAACTCAATTCTATCCTTAGTATCACTGGACAGTTCCAACCTCACTATCCCTCCCAACACAAATAACACTAATACAAGCTTTACCCTCAAAACAGTTTCCACCATTTCAATCAAAAGCATGCTCTCCAAACTAAAAACCTCATCAACAGCAGCCGACCTACTCCTCAGCTATTTCTTGAAACTCACAGCAGATGCTATTGCTATCCCAATCTCCACTCTCATAAACAGATCAATTGTTGAAAACTGTGTGTCCAAACTCTGGAAAATATCCTATTTTACACCCATACATAAAGGCAGGACTTCCACTGAACTTAATAAATACAGACCCATTGCTTTACTCTCCCCCCCATGGCCAAAATCCTAGAAAAATGCATCCATACCCAGGTGCTAAAATATCTCCTAGACAGCAACATCTTGTCACCTACTCAACATGGTTTCGGACCTGCCCATAGTACCACTACAGCCCTCCTCTGTTTCACAGACATAGTAAACGGTCTCAAAAATGAAGGCCTGCAGGTGTCAACTCTTTTTTTGGATATGTCCAAAGCATTTGACACAGTCTCATACCAAATCCTGCTAAACAAACTAAACCAATATCACCTATCAAATTCCACTCTTACCTGGTTCCAAAGCTACTTAACTGACAGGTACCAAGCTGTGAAATGGGAAAATTCTCTCTCTCCTCAGCTGCCCATAACTATAGGAGTCCCACAGGGTTCTATCTTAGGACCACTACTATTCACAATCTTCACAAATGACCTCCATACCTCCACAAAGCATGCATCTATCATTCAGTATGCAGATGATACTACCTTAATCTGTGCTGCACAAACCCTCCTGCAAACAACTCAACTAGCATTCTCTGATGTTAAAAACTACCTTACCAAAGCCCAACTTATCCTCAAACCAAAGAAAACTCAGCTTATGATTATAACCAGTTCTACCAAAAACTGATAACAGTCAGTTCACTATCTACTCCACAAATGCTACTCCAATCGCTCCAGTGGCACAGGCTAAGCTATTGGGAATAACCATAGACTCCCACCTAAAATTTGATAGTCATCTCAACTTAACTATTAAAAAAGTACATGCCAAACTGGGATCACTCTACCGTATCAAACCATTTCTTACCAGCAACACAAGATAAGCCATTGCTCACTCCCAACTTCTATCCACCCTACTCTATGCATCTCCCATTCTGACTAATCTCAACAAAACTGAACTAAGCAAAATGGAATCCTGCTATAACAGAATTGCCCACTTTGCTGCAAATTGCACATATAGAACTCATCACTGTACTGCTTTGAGACAGCTCCACTGGCTTGAACTGCCCAACCTCCTAACCTACAATCAGATCTGCCTCTGCCATTCTATCTATTACCTCCCCAATAAGTGTCCTGCCCTCAAAAACCTAGTACATCACTCACTAAAAAGGCCTCTTAGATCATCAAGCAAACTACTACTAGAAGTCACCAACAGCTACAATAGTTTTGGAGGCACACTATATAGTAGTTCAGTGGCTAAAAAATGGAACTCTCTCCCCACTAGCCTACAAAACACATCATCCAAAGCTTCCTTTAAAAACCTCATTAGGCAACTTCCAAGCAAAGTTGGCAGTGCCGTGACTGCTCCCCAGGCTAGTGAAAGGTACACATACTGAACTTAGAGTACTTGATAATAGTTTTCACTGTTACTCACAAACACTGGCTAGTGTACAATGTATGTACTGTACCTGTGTACTATGTATGTATTCTACCTATGTTCCAAATTTCAGCTGTACACGACTCTATTAATTACCTTTATTTTTAAATTAATATTTTCTTGTTTGTTCTCTCCACTGTAACTGTTGATGTGCAGCATACCACTGTAAAAACATGTGTATTGTAATTTGTGTGTATACATGTCTAAATATCTAAATGCACCTGTAATTTTTCTATGTGGAGCTTTTCGCCCTGGGTGTCTGCTGAAAAAGGGCCTTTTCGGCTCAGTAAGACACCCCCAGTTAACAAATGTAAAATAAAATAAAATAAAATTTAATTCCAACACAGTGTTGAGAGTCCAAATATTTAGAAATATTTTAGCTGAAGGGTTTGCTCTAACAAGATAAATCCAGTTCCAAATCCTTCTCCTTTAAAAGATAGATTGACTTCAGATCATTCCTCTTACAGGTTTTATTGGAATATACACTTTCATCTTTGTAGACTGCCTCAGATACAGTTCTTACATCCAAACTTACTCTGATCTTGTTAATACTATAAATGCTGTTAGACATGGGGGTGTGGTACATTGTGGGGCAACTTAGTCCCACTCGATTGGCCTTTCTTCTGCTGACAATGAAGACATTTGACAGGATTCTAGACCCATCTCATTTCCATGGGAAGGCCTTTCCCCTGCTCAGAATTAAGACATTTGATAGGATATCAGACCCATCCTCATTTGGATGGGGATGTTCATAAGTACTGCTTGGTAAACCTATGTGTCCAACCTTTGGAAATCCTATACGATTCTTAAGTCTTTTTTATGTACAACTCAAAATCAATGAATTTTACATATCTGGCTACCCAACGATGTTTATAAAATGGTTTACCACCAAAATGTCACATGTCAGCTACGCGACCTGTAAAGGTGAAAGACACTTTTCCAAGTTGTCATAACATTGATTTTAAAAATGACAAATCCACAACAGCAAATGTTAGTGTGCATTCGGTCTTGTGGATTCGTTACTTTGAATGGAGATCGCATTATAGTGGGGATCAGGAAATTTACCCTTTCCTTCACTATAGTGCGATCTCTGAGTTTGTATATATAAGTAGCATGGGGTGTGGGGAGCACAGCCCGCCACATTCATAGCATATAACCGGAAGTGCAGATATTTTCTGTAAAGTCAAAATTCCTGTGTTGTCACTTTCCTTAATTCCTACTTTCAGTTATGTGAATGATCAGTAATTTGTTTCACAACATTTCAGGTCACATATATGCATAGTCCAATTGTCAGTTGCAAGATTTTGATAGTAAACCAAATGATTTCATATTCTGAAATACTTTCAACATTGTAAGCAAACATTTTACTTTCTTTTATTTATTTGTTATTGGTATTAAAACCTATTCATTATATGAAATACTTTAAACATTCTAAGCAAACACTGAGCTCCCTTTTATGGGGCTGTCTCCAACTGCAATGTTTCCTTATATGTTAGGTTCCTTCCATCTGAGTTGTTAAATTGTCACGTCTCTTGAATGGTTATGTTCCTGATACCACAAGGTGGGTTAAGGCTCTTTTTCACCCAGCTATTGTACTCTGGGCTACCTTGGGGTTTTTCATCCTTTTATGGATCATAGAGAGACCCTGTGCTTGTGTAGGTATAATCTGAAAGCTTCATGGTCACGCCTCTGTTTTAGCTCTTAGCGTTAAGTATTATACATCATTATTCTGATTGTATGGTGTACTGTTTTAATCAGTTTGGCTTTACAAAAAATTTGCAAAGTATAAACAAAATACAGCAAGTAGAATGTCAGATGCCTTGTGTCTGTACTCTGTAGGGAAGAGATGTGTAACCTATCAAGTACAAGAAAGTCTGCACCATCCTGTATCTGGTCTCTAGACCATAAAGCCCCAAATTCCTTGTTTATGGCACCAACTTCTTAAACATAGATGAAAGCTAGAATTTTTGTTTGTAATTTGGCGCCATAGGAAATAGGAGCAGGCTGTAACTAAGCAAATGCAAATCGGCTTTTCTTAGACTCAAGAGGACATTTAAAATCCTGATCTCATCTATTTCAAGAAGGGATGACCTCCTGAAACCGTACACTCTCACATAAATAGCTGCTGTGTCACAGCTACCTTGCAGTCTTTTTACCTTATTTGGAACATCCCTAATTTTAAACACATGTAAGTAGGTAACAATAGGTTTATGAACCCGACTAATCTTGAAATTAGTTACGTCCCAATTATTGTAGCTGACTGACTGAGAATACACAAAAACCTCTTATGAAGTATATGTCCATTATACTTTATTAGACTTAACACTACTATGGAAGATCTGGAGGTTTAGGGAGCATTTTAAACCCAACCTGTCTAAAGTGAACTGCTATTTTATCATTACATGCAGGCTGACACGCACACATACCTGTAGACAATTTCACTTCTAAGTTGTTGTTGCGTCTTTCAGCTTTTCTCGGTTAGGGGTCGCCACAGCTGAACTCTGGTCCGCTAATGATTGGCAGCAGATTTTTACGTGCCGAGTTGCCAGCTCTGACGCACAACCTTCAACGAAGGTATGCCCATTCACGCATGGTTCCATGCAGAAGATGCTCTAGCTGAGAATCGAACCGGACAGCATCTTACTGTGAGGCGACAATGCTACCGCAGCACCACAACGACAATTTCACTTCTAAGTGCTCAGTGTATTTGCATCTCTTGCAGAGATTTTGTGTTGACAAAACTGTAGTGCATTTTCTGAGAATGTGTATCAGTTTGCATAATGGCTCATATGCATATCATATAGAAAGTTCTAGGGAGGTAGGTCATGCAATTCTTGTGTGTCTATCATTAGTATATTTCTTTTCTCCATGTACATATGGTTTGAATTTAGAGGTATACTTTGGAGTCCTCTAAGCTGGAGATTTTATAGTAATATTACACCTGGCAAAATATACAATATCGTGATACTACTAGGAAATGCCTACACTGGTGGTAGAAGGGAGCAAAGCTCTGTGGCCTAGGTGTCCACAGTTTGAATAACAACTCAGGCACTTCATTGTTCAGACAGAGAGGATGGGTGTGCTTGACCTGGGTGGTGGTGCATTTATGTGGCAAAAGCATGCTTGTCAAGTTCCCAGGTGGAGATTGGGGAAACATCTACACAGTTCTACTGTTCTCAGCCCCTTGCAAACATGATAAAAAGTGCAGCACTGACATCCATTGCACACCTAACCTCTCCCCAAGTTGCTATTGGGCATGCACGAGAGTTTAGAGTTAAAGAAAACTCAAACCCCCTAATAGCTGCCTAAATGGTGGCATCTCTTGGTGGCCTGTCACAGTCTGTGATGAGAGAACAAATGGGCTTGATGAACAGTGGAGACAAGATACAAAAAAATATAGTACTTGATGGATCAAAAATAAAAACACTACTTACACAATGACCACAACTGTAGAGCAGATATCATATATGTAATGCTCCTGATTAAAAAAAAAATTGAAGCCACTAATAAGATCTTCTTCCTAAAGTATTTTATAATGTTGTGGAACTGATTTGTGCTATTGAGTGGGAAGTTGGCATAATGGTTAACGTGTTTACCTTACAAGCATAAGGTGCAGTGTTTGATTTTCACATGGGGTAATTGGCTAGGCTGAAAATGGCCACCAAGGGCAGTTAGGTTCATAGATTAGTACTAGGCTATGAAAAAAAAATCTGCTAATAATCAAATTACAGTTTTATTCATCATAACCTGAGATCAGTCAGCACTACTACCCTTTAGGATAAATGTCTACTCCACAACCAGCAGGCACCTTTTTTAACTCATTCTACATAGAACTGATAATGCCTACAAGTTCTATGGACAAGCTGAAGCCAGTGCATCTAGTCTCTAAACAAGATACATTTTAGTTTAATTGTGTCTTTCATGTTATAATATTAACTAGTAACATAAAGATTCAGCTACAAAGAAACTTCAGTTAAACGTTGTGTGGCCTTCTACTTACCTTCATTCAGTATGCCGTGATATACTCTACACATTCCCACTGCCATTTTCCACACAGGTGGGACATGGAAGGAGACTCTCGGTGGTAAATTCACAGTAAATCAACACAACATAATTATAAGCAGAAAGCTGATTGGTGATTCTGATAATTTACCCCCATATGGAATAGCTTTACTTCCTCCCAAAAGGTCTTTGTCTTAGAAACTGCAGTTCCTCCACTCTCTTTTTTTTTTTCTTTTACTACTGTGAGCAGTTTTCAAAACGTCTTCTGCAGTATACACTGGTGATTGCTGGATTTAAGACTCAGGGGAAAGGTGCAGCAGGAAGATGGGAAGAAATGTGACCAAAAAAAAAGTACAAGTTGTAATCAGTGAAGGAAAGGGAACAATATGAAGAGCTGAACAGACTAACACTAAGTAATATAAAAAGCAGAACCACAAAAAGATTGGGAAGCAGTTCAGTTCTGGTCGACGTGGCAGACGGTGGCTTGAGTGATGTGCTGAGAGAGGAATGTGCAGTCACATTAGAAAAGAGTCCAATACTAAGCACAGCTGGAGAAGACAAAGTCCTCTAACTCTGGAGGGCTAAATGTTAGAAACAGTGGCATTATCACTCGCATACACCCATCCCATTAAAGTTTTTGTTTACTTGGTGAGGTTTTTAAATCTGATGCATTACAATGTATTTCTCAGTTTCTGAAAATCATTTGCCAAGTTGTGTTTCACAAACACTGCTCAATAACTTGCCTTTCTGTTCTCATGACTTTGATAAGTGTTCAGTTGGTCATTTGCAGTGTTGTGGTTGTTGACTAGATGTCCTACAACCATCTATGTTAAATCTATGGAAGTTCCCACAAATATTTCACAGTAGTTCAGCTTAAAGCAGAACAGCATGATACCAAATGGCTTAACATTGCAGTCTGCACTACAGGCTGTATGGATGATATCAAATGGCTTAACATTGCAGTCTGCACTACAAGCTCTATGGATGATATCAAATGGCTTAACACTGCAGTCTGTACTACAGGCTGTATGGATGATACCAAATGGCTTAACACTGTAGTCTGCACTACAGGCTGTATGGAATACTGTTCCTTAGAACTCATGTGGTCAAAGACATTTACAAAAACCCTTTCATTTGAAGCCATTTTGCTTTGACTTTTACACTCAGCCATGTCCTGATATATATATATATATATATATATATATACAAACACAAGGTGCAGGGTTTGAGTCTCACAGGGGATAATTGGCTAGGCTTAAAATGGCTCGCAAGGGCAGTTAGCTTAGTACTAACTTATGAACATATATATATATATATATATATATATATATATATATATATATATATATATAGGCACACACACAAACACATCAAATTGGTTCTTTCCTGGGTCCTCAAAATAAATTACACAAATGCATCAATTACCCTTCATCACCAAAAGAAAGCAGCGAAACTCAAAACAACAAAACACATCAAGTACACACATGGACCAAAATAAGTAAAGAAAAGTGAAACAAGCAGGGGATAGCACCCTCCAAACCCCATGCCACTTACAATATACCAACTCTGAGACTGCACAACACTACAGAAAGGGAAAACAGGACTGCACAACACTACAGAAAGGGAAAACACTCCACTATTCCAGATTAAAAATACACTACCAACAGAAACAAACCGCATAATGAAAGGGAATTCAATTAAAAATAACTGATGTATTCCCTTTCCACTAACTTGCTTAATGATCACAAGCACTGTACCCATGTTACATATGGTTTGCGTACATTTTGCTAAATGCACAGAATGGGGATAGCTCCTCTTGCTGTCACTAGTTATTGAATATGCTGTTAGTCAAGTGTGAAGATTTACCAAAAGGAGCAGTGTCAGATGTCACTTTTCAAATGTGAGGTTGAAGTAAGCAAGGACTATGTGTGTGAGTGCTCGTAGATTAGCGTTAGAGTCAGGACTAGGGACGGGAGCAAATTTTGTATTCTGCATCTGTAGGGTCATGTGTGAACAAAGTCAAGAGTGTCTTCTTTAGGCTAGGGAAAGGGTATTTAATAACACTTATAGAGGAGTTTAATTAACCGTTAGTGGCATGGGTAGGATTAGGGTTAGCAAGGGGTAATTTAACTTACTTTTAATGTGAAGATGTACAGACTCCCATGATGCTTTGCATTAAATGAATACATGTCTAGCTGTGCCTTAGAATTTGGCTGGGTAAACTAGCATACTATATATAGTAACCATTTTCTCAAGGTAACTTCTCTGAAGTTTGCCTCTTCTTTTGATGTTTACTGTTAACAAAACCTTACTTCATGCTCATAAGCCACACAATTTGAAGGGGGGCTATATGTAGTTAACATAGCTGTTAATAAAATACTTTCTATAGTCAATGGTATAGGATAGGACTCCTCCCACCTCCACTTGCCTATGGTATTACTCTGAGACAATCACCTAAACACAGCTTCTAGGTCCACTCTGAAAAGGGACACTTTTGTGTTCCATAGGCTTACCTGGTTAAACCGATTTCCACACACACATATACATATATATTTATATAGTATATACATACACACATGCATGGCCACAGCTAGTGGGGTTTGGCTTTTTTAACCCAAATGTATCCATAAAGACTTAAAAAGTAAAATTGTCACAGACATTCAGAAACCATGTTGCTGAAATGCTTGATGCCCTTAAGGTTTCATTTGCATATATCTCATGGGGCACCATTACAGCACGTTTATGATATCACATGAAAACTCTAGCTTGGCTATATCACATGAAAACTCTAGCTTGGCTGTGTGTTTTTTTTAACAGTTTTTACTGAATGGTTTGTCTGCGTGACCTTTTTACCCTTTAGTTTGGATGTTAGTTGGGATAATTTGTAGGCACCTTAATATTTACGGCCATCAGCTGGGTCTAAAGACCCCACGTTTCTGAAATATAGTTGAACTAGACTTATACTGTATTGATGAGGTTAATAAAAAGGCCACAACATGCATGCCCACAGCAACTGGGTTTTGGTTTTACTGGCTTAAATATAACCTTAAAGACTTGTAAAGTGAAAAAGTCATGGACATTCAGAAGCCATGTTGCAGAAATGCTTGATGTCCTTAAGGTGTCATTTGTATGTATCCCAAGGGCCTACATTACAGGGCATTTAAGGTATCACACAGTGAAAACTCTGGCTTGACTGGGTTTTTCCTGCAGATTTTATACACATCTATAGGTTCATAGGCAAGTACTAGGCTAGCTACCTTTGCTGGCCACTTTAAGCCTAGCTAATTTCCCATTTTTGAGCTTGAAATTACCCATCCCATGGTTGACAATTACATATTACCCTGAATGAGAATAGCTGGAATCGCTCAGAATTGACATATTATCCCTCATTGACAGGTTCTTTTCTACCATGCAGATCTGCTTAAGGTTCAACAGATTATTTTAGTGAAACTGACTGGATCAGTACTTACTGACTGCAGCAAAAGAAAGAGTTTCATTAACTACAACAACATGAAGCCAAGCACTCCACTACAATAACAAATACAACTCTGTCTAACATATAGTACATCCAGCTGTGCTACTGAAATACAAAGCACCATCACCTGTTATGGTGCAACAGTGTAGTGAAGAGAAAGTTTGGTACTGTACAATTCCGTTTAAGCCAAGCCACTCCGAATGAGTGGGAACACAATTCTGTGCATGGGATACGTTGGATTATGGGTATGTTACCAATTAAGTTTATACCTTGCATTAACCCACACGTGCCTCATATGGGGCCACTCCTTCAACATAGTCATGGGACAAAAGCCAGAATCCAATTATTAATGAGCACATTGTCTGGATAAAGGTATTGATGGATTTGTTTGGGAAGCAGCTCTCCAGAAGCAGAGATGCTTTTATGCAGCACAATACACAAGTACACTTGAAGGAATCTACAGCTCTTAGTATTTTTTGTTTTTGGTAGCCTGTCGCTGTCTTAAATACTTTTGCAGTAAATAAAGTTTTTCCATGTGCCAGTTACTGGTAAATAATTTCAGGTTCCTTGCATCTGCTGTTTTACACCAATGCCAGCCTCTAGGGAGGACGGTCATATGACTATTTGCAATCTGTTAACATCAGTTACAATCAATGCTCCACCACCCAAAGTTCAAGTTAACATACAGATTATATACATTTTTAGTCTAAAGTCTATGTTTTGCTAGATCAAATAATTTGTTTAGTGGGATGAACATATCCTAAATAAATAAAATATCAAAACACGTGAGAACACTGCACCTGGGTACAAGATAGTGTTATCTACAAGATAGCGTTATCTACAAATATAGTACAGCTTAAAAACAACATACATGACAGCAAAGAGAACAGATGCTAGGAAAAACCTCATTATCTCGCACAGCCTGTCACACCACATCCCACCCAGGACTGCTTCCTGCCTTCGATCCAATGCCCCGGCTCCCTAAAGACAATAAAGTGGGTATCGGAAAATGAGGTATATATTTTAACCTTTTTTTGGTGACACACATAAAAGATTAGTTGCTAGAAATATGCTTTTCAACAGCTGTCCAGAAATTAAACCACCCTTTACAGATTGTACTAATGTAATTCTCTGGGCTCAGACAGCTGCTGCAGGGAGAAGGGGCCATCCTGTAGGCAACATAACAGATCTTAAATCTACAGAGCAGCCCAAGAGGGCCAAGTGCAAACATCTCAGCAAAAGTCAATGGTAAACTAATCTTTTATTATGTCTATGAGAGAACATTTCAAGATCTGCCTGATCATCATACTGTGAATAAACTGTTAACTGCACTGTTGTCAACTTATAACACTACTGCAGAACATAATTTTCTCTGTGTGGGGGGGGGGGGGTTACATCACTACTATAAACCAACTCTGAGATCACTTAACCTTGACAGATGGCAAAACTTTTTACTTCCATGGTACCACAGCCTCAATAAGTGTCAGAACTTTAAACATGGTACTTGAATAAAACAACTGACTATAGCCATTTGGTGTACAGTCATTGCCTTCATAACCAGGACACCCAATGAAACACTAGATAGTGGGCTCTGGTTTTCTAAAGAGGAAAAATTATGAAAAAGCACATTTGTGCTCCTTTGACACAGCAGAGCTTGCTGAGCGACTCTCTTGGCCACTGGCACAGCAGTGCTCACCAAGCATCTCTCTCGGCCAGTGGCACAGCAGTGCTCGCCAAGCATCTCTCTCGGCCAGTGGCACAGCAGTGCTCACCAAGCATCTCTCTCTGCCAGTGGCACACCAGTGCTCGCCAAGCATCTCTCTCGGCCAGTGGCACACCAGTGCTCGCCAAGCATCTCTCTCGGCCAGTGGCACACCAGTGCTCGCCAAGCATCTCTCTCGGCCAGTGGCACAGCAGTGCTCGCCAAGCATCTCTCTCGGCCAGTGGCACAGCAGTGCTCGCCAAGCATCTCTCTCGGCCAGTGGCACAGCAGTGCTCGCCAAGCATCTCTCTCGGCCAGTGGCACAGCAGTGCTCACCAAGCATCTCTCTTGGCCAGTGGCACAGCAGTGCTCGCCAAGCATCTCTCTCGGCCACTGGCACAGCAGTGCTCGCCAAGCATCTCTCTCGGCCACTGGCACAGCAGTGCTCGCCAAGCATCTCTCTCGGCCAGTGGCACAGCAGTGCTCACCAAGCATCTCTCTCTGCCAGTGGCACAGCAGCACTCACCAAGCATCTCTCTCTGCCAGTGGACAGCAGCGCTCGCCAAGCATCTCCCTCCGCCAGTGGCACAGCAGAGCTCGCTTTGCAACTGTCACCTATCCCTAGTCAATACCATGGCTCAGACAAAACAAAAACGCTGGTTAGGCAAGCAATATAAAACCTAATTAAACATGAAGTTAATGATCTAAACCAAACTGATGTTGCCACACAGATGTCAACACTCACATCCATGCAATACTGCATTCACATGAGGAAACAGACTTGGGTTACACAATTTACAAACATGCACGATGGACACAAACCCCTTTCAGTCTGTCATGTCTCAGTTCTCATGTACCACCTTCTGTGAATGAGTCAGACGTATAAACAAGCTCTAATGTACGAATGAATGAAGTTCAGAAGCTGATGCTACTAGGTTATTAGGGATCCTCCAGTTCAGTGGTCTGCATACTTCCCGAGCTGAATTAAGATAGCACTGTACTGTCTTTCCTCGCCGTGAACTAATGATATAGTAATAAACAAAAGACACAAAAAGAAGCAAGATTTTGTCATTTTATTGTTTATAAAGGCAGCACAAAGGACTGCTACATTATACAAATTTTCAAGTACTGAGGTATTAATTTTAAATCATATAAAAGTCAACAGCACCCAGGTGCATTACAAAAAAAAAAAAAAAAAAAAAAAAAAAAGACAACTTGCATACCTGTGCAGAACATTTTGAACAGCATTCGCATAGAGACAACAGCCTTCAGGAGCCTGCTACATTCTTCCCTGCAGTGTTGCATCTCTTTGTGTGTGTGTGTGTGTGTGTGTGTGTGTGTGTGTGTGTGTGTGTGTGTGTGTGTGTGTGTGTGTGTGTGTGTGTGTGTGTATCCTTGGTCAGCCTTGTTTCAGACAAACCAAAGCTCATATGCTGCTACTATAAATACTTAGAACATAAACAAGGACCCTGACAGTTCACCCCTCCCCCTTTAAAGGGCATGGAAACTATCTGCGTAGTGGAATTACTCCAGCACAAGACAGTCATACTGTGATGCACAGCTGCTAAGAAAACTTCACAAGCACTGACCAGTTCTGAATGAACAGCAAGTTGTCCTGGCCTGCAGGAAAGCAATGGACCATGTACATTCAAATCACTGTTACACAGCAGTAGTACATGTTACAAAAAAAGGTACTACGGCATAAAGTGATTTATACATGCTTACCTTAATTACCAACCAAGATGTATGCATGAATACACTCTACACAGCCATAGAGCTGTGGCTGCCCTGCCTAATAATTTCTGCCAAGCAAGAGTGGTGTACCAAGAGGGCAAAAATAAAATCCACTACTCAAATTAAAAGGAGTCAAGACAAGCATAAATCAAGAGAGAAAAAAAAAAAAAAAGTAAACGTATCCTTAAGAGACAGGATCATGTCAGTATAACCAACAGCACTGGTGCGTTTCACAGAAGCTCGTTTGCAGAAGGCAGCTGTTACCACCACCATGACTATTACAAATTTATTAATCATGGCAGCCACACCCCACAACCCTAGACCTCTAACGCCAACTGGAGAATTAGCTGTTGATCCCCTCTATAACACAAGACCCTATAAGTAATGTTAATGAATTCACTTAATTCAGAACAGTGGCTCATAAAATGACTACATTATATTTACTCCCCTTTCCCCCACTGAACTTTTGCCATAAAGTATTTTCTAGGTACAGTCTCACCCTCGCTGCACAAAGGACAACTTAACACTGTCCAGTGTTACTGGAAAAAGAGTCGCTGTAAGTTTGAAACATGGGACCCAACAAGAACCATTTAGTTCTGCGGAACACCAACTATCTGCCACAGTTGAAAAACAGGCTAGTCATTTTCCTCTCTTGCAAACTTTCTTAAAAATCTCACCCATTATAATATCTCCACTTCTAAATCAACAGTAGCTTCTGTGATGAAAATTTTAAATGTTGTAAATGAGAGAGAAAAGTCACACACACAACAAACAGCTACAAAAGAAACCAGTTAGCAAACAGAAATTTGGCCTCAGAAAAGGTCTTTCAAACAGGAAATCAAGCTGAAGTAATCTAACAGAGCATAACCAAGTACTATGATATACCTGCATGCCACAAGGCCTTTCATGTAGCAACAGTGTGGATGGAAAGAACACCTTTGAGTATCAAACTGTACCCATGAATATCAGAAGTTTCCATCAATCCCCAGCCTTTGTCAATGTGGCCACACTTACACAACCCTTCCTGCTCTTGTAACAACACTTACAAACAGCCTCAGTTCACCATGCCACTGGAGGCCTGCTACTACCTTTACCACTCAGAAGTGCCCAATTGACCACCTCCAGAAAATATGAACATCTAGAGATTTATCACATATTTCTGGGCAGGCATTCAACACAGAAATAAGGGCACACTATTCAGCCTTTTGTACGTACTTCTGATCTTTAAACAAGCTGAGCCAAAGTTAAGAATACTAAAAAAACAAGGACAGACTGCCAACCAAGACAGTCCATATGGTTACTACCCTGTTTCAGATGAAGCTTGGTACGATTACAACACTACGAAATGCACACTGTCATCACACTGATGTTACAGGCTGCAACCATGTGCTGATGAAGCAGATGCCATGTATAATTACATAAGCTGACCTGTCCGAACATGACAAAAGTAAAAAAACAATAGCACCCAACATGAACTAAGACTTGGAAGTTCTCAGCAGAGCCAAAAAGCAGTACGGAGGCCAAATGAATAAAAAAAAGATAGAAAAAGGAAAGTTAAGGAATATTATACTTAGAATAGTGTGGGGGAAAATCTTAGGAAACATTGGTTGGTGCAACTGTTTAGAATTCCAACTCAGGTTATAAATTACAACTTTCATATGAACATGTCTTATCGTCCTGGGACAGCTCAGAAAACCAACTTTAGACCAAGCTTCCACACCCCCTTCCCCGCCCGCATGAAAAAAAAAACAATAAAAAAAAAAAAAAAAAAAAAAACAGAAATACACTCAAGCAACTGTCAGGAATTGTGTGAGAGAATAAACCGTTTCACAGTTGTCTTGAGTTTTCAATAGCAAGTTAAACAGACTCAGGTTGCTCACCTCCTACTGTACTGGCATCATGGACATGGGTTAAAATTTCTTGATCCTTACAACAGCTGTAATTAATTTCCTAGCAGTCTGCTACTATGAATAGTACAGCTTATTTTGTATTTTCAAAGCTCATTCCCCAATTACTAAATGGTCACATCAAACCAGAAATACTCATCTCCGGGTGGTACACGACTTGCAACCGCACGAGTCCTGCCAATACTAAAAACTCACAATTATTGTTTAAGCAGCTGAGAACTTATCATTCAGTACAGACTACACAGAGACTGTAAGCACAAGTCAGATTGGCCAGCCATGAGGCAGCAGGAAAGCAGCCTTCCTGTCTTTGGAACAGAGACAAGACCTTTTAAACACGAACAATCACATCTTTTCCGGCTTCCTTTGGGACAGACTGAGCTGCAACTCTTCACAATACAACACTGAGTAGCACATAACACTGACTTGCCGCTTTTCGGAAACTGTTCACCAAAGTGATCAACAATCCGTCATTCACCAAACAATAATTTCACTATGTTATACAAGAGTGGAGGGCATATGAACACACTCCTATGCCAGGTGTTTCGCAGACCTTGTTTCAGAGCATGATGGTAGGGCTCTGACCTGGACCAGTCCCGCCTGTTCTCATGATGTCTTCTACATTCAGATATCGGCTTCTCAACAGCAGACAATCCACAGACAGAAAACCTGTTCAATGCAGAGTTTGATGCTGTTACCATCACCACCTATGGCTTAGAGTCCAAAATCCATATTTAGATCTTGCACAAAAAATAAACATATATATACACATACACATGTAAAGCCAGGGGGCTGTCCTTGGTCAGTTGTATTGAAAACACTCCTTACTGATGCAGTGTGTTTTACTCAGGCACCAGGTGTACCGGCTTGTTCAATGAGTGGATTACTACCTTCTGTTTCATCTACAGGAGTTTGATTTGTGTGAACAATTACAGTGTTCTCATCCATGATTTCACAAGTGGGGTTTGTGAATGCAGAGAGTGGAAGAGTGATGCGCTGCATTTCACGTTCATATGCTTCCTGCTCACGTCTCCTTTTCAGGTCTCTTCCCCTGTTTAAAAAAGAAAGATAAAAAAGTTACTGGCAGCAATAACATGGCATCACAAAGGCCATATAACACACCAGAATAGTGAAAACCACCTCAGTGTTACAGAAGAAGAAACCCAATGTTCAAGTGCTACCTTCTAAAATCAATAGTTCATAGTACAACAGACATTTCCACTCTTTGGCAGGACAATACCAGCAAACTTGTGCATTACAGAAAGAATACATGCAGCTCAAGGTTATATTCAAAAGGAGCATATGTAAGTAGATTACACAGTGGTTATTAAATTTTAGGTTTGACCAATTTGACCAAAACAATGTTCTGACAAATCACATATTTTTATTTATTTTTATTTTACATTTGTTGACAGGGCTAGTCCAGCTGGATATATGTCCATTTTCAGTAGAGGCCCGGGGAGAAAAGCTCCACAAATTACAACAACATAAAAAGGTCAAGACAAAGACAATAACAGTATAATTTGGTACATAAGTTTTAAGAATTATAGTACAAGCCTAAGATTATATATTTTATATTTCAGTAGGAAAAAGGAAAAATTTATCTAAGAATAGATGAATAAGACTAATACATTTGTATTAGAAATGGTGTAGTACAAATCTTTATAACATATTACAAAATTAGATACACCTAGTAATTTATGATAAGAGATACTAAGGTCTCACGAAAACCTAAGAAAGAAAAACACTAGAGATCAATAGAAGAATAGCAAACAAGGATGGATTTCTAGTGTTATTTAACACATAGGTTGTGATACTATATGAAGGTGTTTGATCATTCCACAGTATATACTTATTTACATGAGAAAAAATCCTAAGGAAGGTTAAGCTCTCTAAAAATTAGTGAGACAACACAAGATCATGATCATGGGAGGCTAGGAATTGTGGGAGTCTAGTTAATAGTTAGATACTTAGTCTGGGTTAACACAGGGGCATAGCCAGTGTGATTTGAGGTAGGGTTTAAGCTTGCTTTTAAATAAGATGACAGAGGATATTGAGGTTAGCTGGCTTGGGAGGATGTTCCAGGCTTTACCTACTGTATTGGAGAACAAGGTGTCACCAGCTAAGTTGTTGGATTTTGATATTTGTACAAGTAGGTTATTAGCTGAGCGTAAGGTCTTGAGGTTATTATAGGGGAGGACTAGGGATGTAAGTATGGGTGTATTTTGAGGTAAATACAGGATCTTATGAGCTACTATTAATTGATTGAAAAGTATTAAATTTGGCAGCTCTAACCATCCTAACCGATTCAGATTGATACAGTGATGAGTTCTATAGGAGGTCCCAGCTGCAAATCTGGCAATATTGTTGTAGGAGGATGTAAGTTTACTCAGATTACTTCTACAAATTTTGGTATAGATAGGGGAGGCATAGAGCAAGGTAGAGATGAGGTGGGTACGAGCAACAGTAATATACTCTCATATATAGACATATATAGACATATAATCTCATTCTGCATGGTCTAAAGGATTGCTGTTTTCTCAGCTCGCCTAACAGCTATGAAATATCACCAGTCCCCGAGCTCCAATGGAAATAAAGCTTTCTTATTCCAGTACAAGCAGTTAGGAAAACTGACCCAATATGAAATAAGGGGTCTACATTTCCCACCAATGGATAAGCAAACAGTGGGCCATTTGGCATAATGGTTAAGGTCTCCGCCTGTCATGCACAAGGTTTGAGCCAGTCCTCCAACCAATGACTGTTTGGAGTTTGCATGTTCTCCCTGTGTCTCTGTGGGGTTCCTTAAACCTCTGAAAAACATGCTGAGTGTATCCAACTCAAACACACCAACGAATGGAGGTGTGAACAGCAGCACAGACTCTACATGGTGCTCTACAGGGGGAAGAATTGTACACACCAACTGGTTTGGGCATCTACTGTGCTGCATAGTATCGTCAAGATAGGAGAACATGGATCACAGACTAGGTGCCATGGCAGGGATAGCTATTCAACGGTGTAAAATATGGCTCTAGGTTATTCGGATGAGCAAACAGTAATCTTTAAACCTACTTAATGGTATGCCCCAGTTAGTCAAAAGAAGGCAATATGTACTACTATCCCCCCATCATCAAGCTCCATCTGTAGAAGGTACTCCTTCCAGGCTCTTTCCTGTAGAACAGTATGCAGAGCTCATTAAGCAGTTTTCAGAACCTATGACCCAGCTCCTGGACATCACACCTCATGTATACTGCACAGTGTCACGAATCTGAGCCAGTTCCTGGATATCACTAGTATACTGCATGGTTTCAAAAACCTTTTCCCAGCTCCTGCTTACACACTTTCTGTTCACCCCACAGCAAGAAGCAAACGCAATCAGTGGGATACTTACTATGCAAATATTGGCCAAAGCAGAAAGGCAGTGCAACAAAGCACACAATCAATGAGGTCCTGAAGGATAAATCCAGGAAAACTAGCACCAACATATCAACAGGCATAGGGGGTTGTTGAGGTATCCTTTTAGAAGACATGACTTCTCTTCTCGGACTTGGAAACTCTCTATGAACTGCTACCAACATCTCTTGTTCCCTGCACAGCCTTGTGCTGCATGGTGCAAGAACATGCAAGTCTCGTGACTTACATTTTGTGCCAGCAACAAAGTAACATGAATTTTTTCCAGCTTACTAGCATTATCCTATGAGGGACATACAGTCTACTTGCACACCTACCGGACACTATTGTGGTACATGGGAAAGCAAAGAATAATAACTATTATGAAAAAAGCAGGAAGCAACGTTCATGACTACATTGAAGGATAATGGTCTAAAATGCAGTGCAGTGGTGGGCACTCTGTTAGACCCCACACCAACAGGGTACCACTAACCAGTACTGTGACAGACCCCATCCCCACAGGATTTTAACCACAGAGGGAGAAAGGCATATTCCACTGTACAGACAGTCTGCTGTCCTACATCATTCAAGACTCAGAACAAATTTAAAATGTACCCCCCCATATGACAGCAGACTGACATGAGGAAGTCACAGATGTGGTACGAGTCGACAGTGACAGTGAAAATACTGGCCTCTGTTTCATATTATGCCACAGGATACGTAAATACAACAACTTTTATAATCTTCATCCCTTTTTTTTTTTTTTTTTTTTTTAACATCTCCCATACGAACACCCCATGCCCCTACAGATCAAGTACTCAGTAACAGTGCAAAAACCCAACCAAGATGGTTTACAGTGCACAGAAACCCTATTGTTGCTCTACCAGTGGTGGGTATTTTCCTGAATGCAGCATACAGATATGTCATGACACCACTTCTAAACACACCCACTTACAACAACAGCTAGTGCCACCTAAGATCACATGTCCACCGGTCAGCTAACTCATCTGGACATTACTAGATGCAGGTGGCAGTGCCTCCCATACAAAGAGGGCACTACCAGGTTAGGTTTGTAAGGGCTCTTAAGCGGTTAAGTTCATAGGAGATTATCAGGCTATGTACCAACCAAAAGACAACACATTCAGTCATCAACACACCCAAAACTGCATCAAACTGCTTTAGATCTTGGTTAAATAGCTCTAAACACAGCAGTCTTTGAAGCCATTCAACTTCAGACTTCACAAGTGTGTATGGAAGTAACTCTTCCTTAATATGAATATGAAATTTGCCAAGTCTCTGGAATATTTTAAAACGTACAACACAAGTACTGCAAGTGACCATCACTTAAAGGAAAACATATTCAGGGTGCAGAAAACCTTAAGTCATCATGCCAGGTCAAAAAACGTCACACGCACTGCATATGCATGCATGCTTTCCTTAATTCATAGAACACCAGGATGATCTACCTTTCATATACAAAAACTTTTCAATAAAAGTATTTATTTGAAAACTGTAACTTTAAAACAATACATACACTTACTCTCATTACCGATGGGCTAGGTGATTAAGACTCCAAAAGAGGAAGCCATCATACAACTAAAAGTAGGTACTAGTTTAATGACAGGATGTTGGATATAGGGAAAATACTTTCCTACAAAATTCATTTAAGGTTGCTTTAGCTAGTCCAGTGGATGAAATATTTGGAGGGGGCAGTGCTTTTTCCCCCCTTCCTTGACTACCTCTGCTGATATCAGAAGTGTGAACTATATAAAAAATAAGTAAAGAGAAGGAAATTAAACATTTTTTCTTTTTAGGGTAACTAATCCTGTAAATAGCATTTGGTTTTAGAATGGGATCATGTGATTTGTAAATGTTATACAACAGAGAGTGTTTTGAGTTTGAAAATCTGTCAAATGAAGTCTCAGTGCTTATTTTGGGAAAGGACAAACACTTACTGATTTAAGTTTGTGAGTATTTTCAATTATCTTGTGTTTTTATTTTCTTCCAGTTTCTTGGAAAATATTATTGTATTTTGTTAACAGTAACTTAATTAAGATTGCCAGCAATATTCATGTCATGTTAACAGTAACTTAATTAGTTCATAACCGGGTACTAGGCTAACTTACTTTGAAGGGTCTTTTTAAGCCTAGTCAATAACCCAAGGCCAGAATCAAACCTTGTACCTTGTGTCTACAAGATGAAGAAGTTAACCATTATGTCACACCCAGAGCTAGTATGTGTTCCATGCTATGAATGAAATTCAAGGAGTCTAATGATGCTGCTCAGATGTTGAGAAAAATTATAGCTACAATTACCTCACAAAGTTTCATACTGTGTAAGCATTACATATTGGGCACGTCATTCAAAATACCTAAAAAAGTTAGGCAGCTTCTTGCTGCATCAAAACCATTCAGTTTATTCCAAGTCACTGACACTGCTTCCAGTCTCTATTGTTCGGCATCTACTTCTCAGAAGTACAGGCCAACATGGGAGGACTTTAGCTGACAGTTTGCAGACGACTGCAAACTGGGCGCCATAGTGGAAAGTGCATCGGACACGGATATCCTTCAGAAGGGACTCACGGAAACAGATAGCTGGTGCCAGAGCCATGGCCTGAAGTTAAACGCCAAAAAATGTATAGTCATACCCTTCGGGAAAAACAAGGTAACCCCAAGCTACCATATAGGTGGCAATCCACTAAGCACAGAAGAGGTTATCAGGGACCTGGGGACCCAGGTTGACAGTGGCCTTTCTTTTGACATTCACGTTGCTAAAGTGGTTAGAAAGACCTTCTACATTGCCCACCTGATCATGAAGGATTCACATCCAGATCTAGTGAGGTCATTGTTCCCCTGTACTCTTCACTTATCAGACCAATGATAGAGTACAATGCCCCATTCGGGATGCATCTCACCCGACATCTGCAGCAATTGGAGAGACCCCAAAAGTTCCTCACCAAAAGGATAAAGGGACTCCAAAATCTGTCATATGCTGCCAGATTGAAGAAACTCCAGCTCTATTCAGTCGCATACCGTCTGCTCAGAGGTGACATGTGCCTGACATACAAGGCCATGTCCAGCCCGGGAATTAATGGACATGCTCCACCTCAAAAAATCCAAATCCACCAAAACCACTACAGCAAGCGACTTAAACCTTAGCGCGGACATAAATAGGACATGCTGGAGGGATAGATTTATCACTCAGAGACTCCCTATGCTGTGGAATAAAATCCCAGTCCATGTGAGGCAGAGCACCTCGCTGGCTCTGTTCAAGAGAAATCTTGACCTGTGGATGGGAGATCGTAGGTTTACCCCGGGAATCATCTCTGTGTCACTGCTGGACAGAGGCACAACAAACTAATGGGCACAGTATTTTTTTATATAAGGGGTGGCGTAAGCCACAAAAATTTGGGCTAGGCTTATAAATGCCTTAAGGCAGATAGCCTAGTATAAACCTATGAACCTATAAAGGGGACCTTTATTACATCCAGAGCTGTGCAAAGAAGCTTTGAGATGATTTTACGGTACAGTGGCTAAAACTACTACAAATAAAAACAACTGTGTTCTGACAGGATGTCACATATAAGGCTTCCTGTTCTAATTACACAGGAGTTCGTGGCCAATCCATCCCTTTTTGCATTTACTGGACATGCCAGCAATATTCATGCCAGCCATCTTTATTACTTCAGTAACATTTCTAATCAAGAAAAAGGACGGTGACTCAGTAACGTATACAGTTTCTTCAACTGATATGACTGATGCATACATAACAAAAGAAATAACCTACTCCCAGCAAAATTGGTTTACAACAGCACATGCTAACTATGCTGCAAGTCACTTGTGTGTTCCTCATTGCAAATTATGGCATCTACATGTGAACCTTCTTTCTACACCAAAATTCTATTTATAGGGTCAACACTGGCTTCCAAAAATCCACGGACTCTCCATGTATGCCTGAATGCATGACTTGCCCAAAACAGAAAAATCAAAAAGAAGGCAGTGCTTATAATTTTTCACTTTAAGACAACAAAAAAGTTCAGTAGCTACATTTGGCAATTCAATGATTTTTAATGGCTCCTTTCTCAAGCAAATTTGTTATTTCATTAATGTACATTCTGATGTACAAACAAGAACTCAGGCTGTCAATTAATGTAACTTTGAACCTTTTTCATCTTCTGACATTGCACTTTTCTATATGCTGCAGTTAACACTACAAGGCTCTACACACTTTTATTATGCATGTATGGTTTCTGTCCCAAGTTTACCATAGAGTTTAATTTTTCATGTTTTCTACATTACACTGTGTTTATGTAACAAAATGACAACAATACAGCCTCAATGGGTTCCAACCACATCCCAGCATGCTTCTTAAATAGATGGAAACATGACCTATCAGGACCACTTGAATCACTTTTCAGCTATAGTCTTATATCAGGCTTTGTACCACGTGAATGGAGGACTGCCAACTGTCATAGCACTTCACAAGGATGGACCACCTACAGACTCCAGAAACTACAGACTTATTAGTCTGGCTAGTATAATATGCAAAGCCATGGAACGAATTATCATGGAAATGATGAACAAAGATGTAGGCAACCTTCATACACCAGACTCAGCTCAGTTTGGCTTTCTCATGGGAAGATCACACCTACTAAATCTGCTAGACTTCTTTGAGGTCATAAAGAGAATGGATGAGGGTAAAATGGTGCATGCTGCCCATCTGGACCTGGCTAAGGTGTTTGATACAATACTCTACTTTGGTATAGCTGACAAACTCCCCAAACTGGGCATAAACCCTACATAACTTGCTGGATTGCCAGCTGGCTCAAAGACAGGACACAGGAAGTCAGGATGGTGATACCACCTCTACTAAGAGGCCGGTCATCAGAAGGGTACCTCATGGCTCTGTGCAGGAACTGCTCCTATTTGGCATCTACTTCTCAGTAGCAAAGACTAATGGCAAGGGCCTTTGGTGACCAAGTTTGCAGATGACTGCAAACTGGGAGGTATCACAGATTTCCCCCAAGACACAAACATCTTACAAGAGGATCTAACACAGATAAGACTGGTGCCAAAGTCAGGACTAAAACTCTATACCAAGAAATGCACTCTAGTGCCTTTTGGGAAAATTGCCAGCAAAGGATCTGGGAACATATATAGACAGTAATCTGACCTCTGACCAACATATAACCAAGGTAGCAAAAAAATCATTTTATGTCACCCAATTTATAAGTAACTTTATTCAGCCCTTATCAGACCCATCATTGAGTATAACACCCCCTTTGGCATGTACCTATCTAAACATATGCAACAGTTGGAATGCCCGCAAAGGTTCCTCAGCAGGAGAATCCAATGTATACACACACTGTCCTATACAGACTGCCTTAAAGCCCTATCTCTATACCCAGACTCCTACAGGTTACCGAGAGGCAATCGATGCCTGGCATACAAGGCACCCTCTGAGCCAGATCTACAGGACCTTTTGCACATCAGAACCACTAGCTCAATTTTGCTTGCAACATATATATAAAGACATGTTGGCAAGACAGATACGCGTCTCAGATGATCTCCATGCTCTGGAACAGGCTCCCCATCCATGTGAAAAAGAGTCCATTCCCTAACCCTAACCCTATTTAAACATAACCTTGACCAATAGACGGGAAATCAGAAATTCACCCCAGGTCTGACCCCATGCCTCTGATAGAGGCAGACAGTAATGCCCAACCTAGCACAATCTCTCCATATGACTTCTAGAAATTTCTGACCTAACATTCTCCTAATAAATGCCCATGATACACAGAGATACAGCTGGGTTAGACTGCATGGCTAGGCTCATAAAGGCACCGGTTGGTGGTAGTTAGCCTGGTATACAATTATAAACCCATGAAGCTATAAGCCATGCCCAAAAGAAGGGTCAACTGTCAGAAATGCATTTCATCTGTGAACAACCAAACTCATCCTTTTCCACTATTCAGCACTTAAAGTGAGAAGAGGATCTGAAAGAAATACAAACACCAGTCAAAATACAAAAATAGGTTTTCTGAGATAAAATTTCCCTGAAGAGGTGGGGAATTCTGGGCAAGATCATGAGGTTAGTGGCACTTTATGACTGCAAAGAATCTTTCTGCCAACAGAGGATACCAGTTGTCAAGAACTGAGCTGTGTGCCCCACTACTGGTGGACTGACAGATACTTTTAAATCTTCAGTAACTAAATAATTCAGAAGCATTGACATTGCACAGGAAGAAAAGTCTTGGAGAAACACTTTACAGGATATCCTGTCTCTAGGTGGGCCGAAGTCAATTTATGATGATGCAGAGACGTAGTTCACCTCAGGTGTAAGCAATGAGTGCATAGGACACCCCCCCCCACAGTACAAAGCTCAGGCCTTCTGTACTAGGTGGATCACCACCCTATCTCTTGGTTAGTTCAGTACATGGGTATGTGCCCCTTAAATCAGCAAAGGAAAAATAAATAAATGTGATTTTTAAAAATCAGTAACAGAAGAATAAAGTCACTTACAGTCCTGTTACTTTTTTATTTTTCTGAGAAACATCAGGGCAGATGTTCTACTTTAAAAGCCACAACTTGTCTGTTAAAAGCAGAATTTAAGGTGCAGTTAAACTCTGAAGCAGATGCTGTGTTACAATTGAGAGTTTGTACAGTCTGAAATTGAACGGACTCCCAGTAATTTAAAATCAGGACCATGACTGGAAGCTTTTAACCATCTGATGTTACTGAATAATGACTTTATTGTGGCATGTACTTAGGATATTCCATTATGTACTGCTCTTATTTACCCTTGCAGGAACATGTTCAGCCAAATGGCAAGGAGAAACAAGCTTTACTTTGGATAACTTGATGCGCATTTAATTTATTTACTTGTGTAGTTTTGCAAAACAAACAAACACCATCAGTTTATTGTGTTTACTACTAGTGTTATTGGCAATAAGCCTATCTTCATGCATACATAATGTGCTGGCTCACACTTAAATCAGGGTCAGACTGGTTCATCTTATTCTCACATAATATTTCTAATTAAGTCCCCCCCACCACCACCACCACAAACAGAGATGCAGTATCATAAAATGTTATACTCCTACTAAGGAACTGACGGTTATTACAAGTGCAATCCAACTATAGGTTCTGGAATCCAAAAACAACTCTGCTGCTGATACTTTTGGATAGCACTACCTTAGGTCTTGGGCAGACTTATCGATATAAAACATTTCTATTTGAAATATTAAAGTGTGCATTTTCATGACAAAATTACAACTGTGGAATCACAAAATCAAACATGCTGACTTTGGTCCTCCACCAATAAATTACTCACCCGAGTGGTACACAATTGTCGATAAAGCCCTCCTCTGGCTGATGACATATTTTGCTTATAACTCCCTTGTTGAAAATTGCAACAATATGCATTATTAAAAACTGTCCTACTCAACAAAGCTGACTAATCTGTTTTTCATGTCCTAAAAGAATCTAGTATGTGTTACGAGGCACAAATGTATCCAACCCCTTTGTGTATTTTGGGCTTCATTTAACATCTGTGGTTACTTTTAGGCACCTAACTTATTATTATGTATTTACTTTCACTGACCAGGCAGCCTGCTTCAAAGGCACAGATGCTTGGGTTTCTACTAAAGTGTTTATGTACCATTGGAGATTTTCTTCCCATGGTTTCTGCTTAAAATCAGAACTACCAAAAAGATATGCCAGCTAATACAATACACATTAGAACAACAACACTACTACTGGTGTCCCTGGTTCGAAGAACATCTCAAGTGCTGGAAGAGGATGGGCGGGAGGTGGTCAATGTCTGCTTTCCCATCAAAAGGAGAGGAATCTTTTGTTGTATGGCAGTTGCAACTGGCAATAATGAATACAGCCACAAAGACATACTGCAAGCAATTACCAGCACTCTGGAGACAAGACAGGTGGCAGCAACAGTCTGCCTTCTACTACACATCATTATGTGCTAGTGGAGCTGGTTAAACAGGCCCTTCCAGTTCTTATCAGCCTCAGATAAAAATACAAACTATGTGCACACCAGAACAAATGTGAGTTACCCTCTAAGACAAAGACAATATTCTCCAACCACCCTCTAATGGACCCAGTCAGTGCTAGGCACACTCCTCCACTCCAACCAATGAACGATACAGCACATGTGCAACCTTCCACAAACGTTGTCACACATTAAAAACAAAGAAATGTTAACTGTGTGCATGCCTCCGTAACACTCCAACACTAACTATCTGTGGTTCTGGACAGAGGCACATTCCCATGCTCATACCTTAAAAATCAAAAGTGCACCTGGAAAGGACAGACGGAACTCACTTGACTGTTCGACTGCTCAAAAATGTGCAAGTGTCAGTTATAGACCCCAATAATAACTCAGTGTAATGATGAGGGTAAGGGAAAATGAGACAACAATGAGCCATGGAAGTGTTTTTAACTATTACTTCCTACCCATGTTTCTAGACATCCGCGGTGGTGCAGCGGTAGCATTGTTGCCTCACAGCAAGAGGTTCTCCTGTTCGATTCTCGGCTGGAGTGCAGGGAGTGCCTTCTGTGTGGAGTCTGCATGTCCTCCCCACGGTTGGGTGGGTGTTCGAAAGACATGCGTAAATGGGCGTGCCTTCGTTGAAGGTTGAATGTTGAGCTGGCACCTTGGCGTTCGTCAAAATCCACTTCCAATCATTAGCGGACCGGAGTTCCGCTGTGGCGACCCCTAACCTGGAAAAGCCGAAAGACAACAACAGCAACTTCCTACCCATGTTTCTGAACAATTAAGGCTATCCCATGGTACACTAAGCACAGACCCCAGAAACATGAGTTGCACAACACTGTTAGAGGGAATCATTCACCTACCCACTATTATGGGGATTTATAGGTACTTTTAACAATGTAAACTAATTTTCTCTTTTAGCTGTCAATTTATTTATTTTTACCTTTTGTAAATCAGTATTCATCATGAATACATATTCATAACACATAGTGAGGTGAATCACACCACAAAGAAAAAAAAGACTCTAAAATTGTACATATTAAACTCCAGGGGTATTGGGAAATGTTTGCATCTTAAAAGGGAAAAAAGTCACACTCCTCAAAACAGCACACAACAAAAAAACACAGGAACAGCATAGTCTGTCATTATCTGTTTCGTCGCTGTACTGCTGACAAACACACAAAGCATCCAAAGGGTCACACTGCTAAAAACACATGATCCTGACATTTACGGAGAGGACACACGTTTGGGGAATGTGGGTAAGTAAGAGCTAAGTGGCACAGCTGCTCTAGTATACACTTTTTAAAAATATACAATTGTAGACAACACACACACATTGCTTCCAGCTCCCAGAAACATCACATGAGATGCCGCAGTCATCTATTTAAAAGCTGCACTAATGTGGGACATCTAGGATTATATAACATTTTGGCTGAAATGCAGGAAAATGCTCTGCAAGCCCTTCAGCCTTCCCTAGTGTCTAGTATGACAAGCATCCTCATTTGCCCCATGGCTGCTCTTCCTTTGGTTTCAGATTCTGCTGATGTCTCAGGCTTCAGAGCTAAAATGAACTACGGCCTTCAACCTGCCACACTAAAAGAGGGAAAGCGTTCTCAACCACAGTCAAACCTTTTCAGTGAAGCAGCGAACATCTGAGTAATGTCAAGCAACAGTCACTTATCTGTAGATTTCATGTCATCATTTAGACCAGACTACAAAATTACTGACATTTTCACATCCATACCAGATAACTTTCTTGTAAATTATAGTATGAACTTGAGTTCAAGTATGCAAAGCACACATCATGCCCCAACAGTACAACTGGGAAAGAGGTTCCTGTCCTCTACGGTCAGTGTCACAATGGGAAAACAAGCAGTCTCTACAGATGAATATCAAAAGACATTGAGCGGCAAATCCCACTCAAACTAGACAAGCAGGAAGCACATATCCATCCATTTTCCCACGTCAAATAGCTTAGCATGCAAGACATCAGTGACAAGGCTACTGCTTACAGGAAAAGGGAAGGAAGAATCCCAGGAGTGGATAACAGTCAAACCATATGCACCCCCTCCCTTTCCTGGATACCAGTCATACCACACGCACCCCCTCCCAGTACAGGATACCAGGCATACCACACGCACCCCCTCCCAGTACTGAATACCAGGAATACCACACGCACCCTCTCCCAGTACTGAATACCGGGCATACTACACACACCCCCTCCCAGTACAGGATACCGGGCATAACACACGCACCCCCTCCCAGTACAGGATACCGGGCATACCACACGCACCCCTTCCCAGTACTGAATACCGGGCATACCACACGCACCCATTCCCAGTACTGAATACCAGGCATACCACACTCACCCCTTCCCAGTACTGAATACCGGGCATACCACATGCACCCCCTCCCAGTACTGAATACCGGGCATACCACACGCACCCCCTCCCAGTACTGAATACCAGGCATACCACACACACCCCCTCCCAGTACCGAATACCAGGCATACCACACGCACCCCCTCCCAGTACTGAATACCAGGCGTACCACACGCACCCCCTCCCAGTACAGGATACCAGGCATACCACACGCACCCCCTCCCAGTACTGAATACCAGGCATACCACACACACACCCTCCCAGTACTGAATACCAGGCATACCACACACACCCCCTCCCAGTACAGGATATCAGGCATACCACATGCACCCCCTCCCAGTACAGGATACCAGGCATACCACACGCACGCCCTGCCAGTACTGGATACCAGCATACCACAAGCACCCCCCTCTCAGTACTGGATACCAGTCATACCATAAGTACCCCTTCCAAGAACTGGACAGCATCATACCATACACACCCCCTCACGGTACTGAATACCAGGCATACCATACGCATCCCTTCCCTGTGGTAGACACCAGTGATACCATATGCATCCCCCTCCCAGTATGGGATACCAGTTATGCCATACGCATCCCTTCCCCAATCCAGTTACCCACACACCCCTACATATCACACACAAACACACCCATTCTTGTGATCCCTCAGTTTCTCTACAGACACTGTTTGATCTGACAACTCATTAGTATGCTACCTTTGTTTGGAATAAACTACTCTGCATTCCATTTCACAATTCAGAGTTTTCCTACTCAGGAAAAAACCTAACCAAACAGACAGACTTACCTCTTATAGATGTAACCAACGGTAATTCCAACACCAATGAGAATAATAATAACCATCATGATGACTCCCAAGGCATACCCTGTTAGAGGACAGGAAGAATGATTACAGAAAAGCTACAGTTTCAGCAGTAACAATGCAGTACTGTTCATAAACAAAAATCTTACTACAATGCATTTCTTAAACACAGTAACAGTTATTCCCACCTGCCTTCCTGTCAAATAGTTACTTTCTGTAGGGGGCATCACAAAATAAGGAAAAAAGTTGGTGGGAGTGACGCCCAATCCACACAACATAACTGATGGACATACCAGAAAGAGACGTATGAATGTCAGGTAAAAATCAGTGATGGGGGGATGGATACTGCAATATTAATGTTAAATGATACAACGTACCAGCACAGTACCCTTGGAATATGGCAACAACAAAGCAAGTTAATAAATACAGCAACTCAGCTAGGGGGTATGGATGAAAAAGAGTAAATCAATCTGACCAGTGCACCTACCCAATTAAACAGAAATAAATACATATGAATGCAAATAAATACATACATACATACATACATATATACATACATACATGCTCAAATACGGCTGAGGTATTGTCACTCTGACCAAAAAGACCATTTATTTAGGGAGATTAAATCTGTCCCTGCCACCCCATTAGCTCTCCTGACTCATTTTCCAGTCGTAGCCATCAAGGTTAATGATACGTCACAACAAAACAGCAAGAAAGCATGTGTTACCTAGTAGTACAGCATACTGCAAATTTTACATAGCCGTCTCCTAAACAGGCTTAAGATGCAGTTACAAAATTCATAAAAAACAGCGTACAAGATACGAGATCAAATCAACAATATCTGATCAGTCTCCAGTACTTCACAGACAAAACAAGACTTGCAATTTCCTTTTACATATGTACAAGGAATAGCTTCCATGAAGCGTTGTACAGGAAACAATGTGTGACTATTAAGAAGGTAACTTCTTGCAGGCATCACTTGTGACCCAAGGTCAAAAAGTGGTCTAGGTGTCAAGAGGGTCAGTGGGGAAGTGGTACAGTTGGGACTGCCTTGCTTGAAATAATAAAAATTATTCCTAACCTTGACGGAGAGGAGCAGCAAGCCCCTTACGCTACTTATGGTTTAAGCAGAAACTTGGACCAGATGAAGACCTTAAGCAGTGCAAAGTACTGAAAAATGCCATTTGATGCTCCACTATCCATCTCTTTCCTCCCCCCTTCCAGGGGAATCTTTACATGAGGCAAGAGGTTCTCCAGTTTGATTCTCCGCTGGGGTGCCTTCTGTGCAGAGTCTGCATGTCCTCCCTGCAGTCGTGTGGGTTTCTTCTGGGTGCTCCGGTTTCCTCCTACATTACAAAGACATGCATGTGGAGCCTTTCTCCCCGGGCCTCCGCTGAAAATTGGCTTTGTTCCAAGTCAGACTTTCCCAGTTAACAAATGTTAAATACATAAAAATAAATAAAAGAAATTTAACGACACACTAGTAATCTGCAAAAGATCATGTTCCAGACATTGGGAAGAGTTATGTGGAATCCCCCGTGATTAAGCTTTGTGATGTACTGGGCCTTTTAAGGCAGCAGCTCTAACATGAGACAAGCTTCCACTACAGGAATAATTAATGCATTTCATACAGCTCTAATACAATGACAGAATGCTATAAAACCAATCAGATGCCCAGCCTCAAGGACGCATGCTGTACAATGCTGCAACCTGGCTAACCTTCGGGCATTAGTAGACTTTAAAGCGTCAGAGAAGTTGCACTTCTAACAAAGAGAGGTAGGTATGCAGGTAATTCTTATCGTTCAGTAACATATGGTCTGAATGTTTTTGGGTATGGTTAAGAACACATCCAGTAAACATCCTGCAGTTAATCCATTACATCACACAGAGAAAAAGTGCTGACTCTTATCAAGATAAATAGGAAGTAACTAGCAATCACAGCAGTGGATGATCGACCAATGCCAACTCACCTATCTTGGGGAAAGGAAGGTGGTACAGCCCAGACCAATGCCAACTCACCTATCTTGGGGAAAGGAAGGTGGTACAGCCCAGTGCAATGCCAACTCACCTATCTTGGGGAAAGGAAGGTGGTACAGCCCAGTGCAATGCCAACTCACCTATCTTGGGGAAAGGAAGGTGGTACAGCCCAGTGCAATGCCAACACTTACTAGACAAAAGGTGCATGACTTTCAGCACATACACTATGGAAGTGTGTTTGGCTTTTCCAAGCCACATCCACATGGCAACCATCAAGGAGCATGTGCATGAATGCACAGTCATATGGTCACCGAGGAAGGAAGATACAGCAAGACCTAGCATATGTAAATGTGCATTATCTGGTAACAGGTTGGGTTCAAGCCCAGAAAATGGAAAACCCAGCATAGCTGCTTGTATGATGACTATGTTGCAACTGGCTCACACCCAGATGATGGAGAATGATTAGGCATAGACGTGGCAGGGGCAAGAAGGGTAACAACTGTGGGGACAGGAAAAGCATACAAACAGTAAATATACTACACTTCCTTTTCTAAACTTTTGGAAAAAAAGTAACAATATCAACAGATAGTTAAAAACTCCTGAAAAGAAAGTACTAAGTATTGAGAACAATCACTAGGACATCAGTAACACCTATGGATCCCCACATCGGACTGGGAGTAGAAACTGAATGGGTTTCAAGGCACTTACATTACATTTACATTCTCAGTAAAAATGAAGACCTACAAACCTCAAAGGATCTTGAGCAAACTTAACTAGGTATTCCAGTGAAATCTCAGCATCAGGTTAGTATGGTATGTTCAGCCTAGAAATACCACCAGGGTGCAGACTGGGCACTCTGTAAGCACACCTTCATTCAGAGCAAGCAGTATACCACCCAAGTACAAGGAATGTGTGCCACCAAAACTGACCATAACAGAATATGCAGGTAGTACTCGAGTGTCCTAGCTTACCTCCAAGCTGTTTAGGCTTTTACCATTTATAAGCTAATACAGGAGTTCATGAAGTCACCCAACAAGGTCCTCCCTCATCCTGTTCAAGTCAGCTGAACATGCCAAAGCATACCAAGTTTATGAATTTCAGGAAATCCAGAAATAGAACTCAAGGCATGCTACTGTATCTTACCCTTACAATAAAAATGCATGCATTTCTTTTTTTTCTCATCAAATCATGCAACTTTTGTTAATAGCAACTCAAACCCATTTCCAAACTTGGAGAACAAGTATGAAATACCTCGGTATAATGTTAGTCATTTTGTTCACTGATGGCACAAATCCAGAGTGCCACAACTGGAAGCGGTGTACTACACAGTAACTGGCTGTATTCATTTTTCTCCATGCAGTTCAACTACTACCTGCCTTCTAGCCAAGCGTTATGAATCTTAGCTGAAACAAAATTCTGCTGCACAGGTATAAATACAGAAAAGCAGACTGTGGCACAGTTTTGTATGGGTTCACAGCTACACTTTTCCTCCAATTACCCAAACAATAAATCAAAATGGTGTTAGTTTCACAATAATCACATCCACAAATGGCACAGATTCACAAAGTTGTAGCACGGTGGTCACTGAGCTGATGAAATGCCCTACAAGGACCACACTGCATTTTGTTCTCTACCGCCTGATTATACTTCTCTACACTGCTGTCCGAAACAGCCCATTCAACAGACTTTGTCTGCATCTAAAGAGAAGTGTAAATTCTGACATTAACTAGCAAAGCATGCTATTCGCAGAGGGTCGAATTGCCGACTGAATTGATGATGTGGGCAGCCTCATCACAATGTCCCAACCCATCGGGTGTGTGGGAATGGGTGCGCCGCCCCTTCCCGATGTACAGATGGGCAGTGCCACTGGTACTGGTAAAGTTTATACATGCAAGACATTAAATGGGCTCCACACTGTCCTTACCCAGTGGAACACAAACACCTGCAGCACTTCATGCTATGTGGACTACCTGGTATGGGAGATGTACCCCAGAACTGGGATACACAGTGGAGAACAGGAATACCCACAGAACAGCCTCAAAGTAGGAACAATCTTCCACATTCTAGAGGAACACAGAAATATGCCAAAGCCCCGAGATTCATTCTGAAGTCGAACCTTAAAACTATCATGCATGAGAGGCTCTCAGTCCATAACAGTTCCTTAATCTTCAGAATATCCCTGCTGGCAGACATGGAAACAGTCTAGCACAGGCTTTTCAACAAGATAGTATGGTAGCTGTTTAGCTATTCAGAGGTTAATGCCATGCACTCAGGGGTGAGAGAACTGAAAAATCAGTGCAAGAAGATGGACAGGAAGGAAAAAAAAAAAAGGTCAAACTTCAAGGCAACGTGTGCCACCCCAGCAGTGCTGCTTACCTAGAGGTCCGAGGTCTTTCTTCTGCTTAGGACCCAGTTTCATGCGCTGGCTAATTCCAATAACAGGCTGAACAGCTGCTGCTTCACTCCTGGAGCCAGAATCGTCTGTTTCAAACAGCTGATCACTGTTTTCTTCAGATGTACTAGAGTTCTGACTTGTCACGGTGGGAAGCTGGGTAACCTCAGATATGGAACCTACAACAATGAAAGAAATGACAAAACAACATGATTCCTATGCTACAAACTTAAATACAAGTGATGTTCCTGATAAAAGCACTGTCAATTTATCACATTAATTCAGAAGGGATGTTTCAAACTTAATTCAACATTGGAGACCTAAAGCAAAAGTTCCCTTCCTTCCTACTCAGAACACATTCTAGTTTTGCTTCTTGAATCATTTTTCAAGGCCTGAGGGAAAAAAAGTTCAGATCCAAAAGTGCTCAGTCTAACATATGTTTACTACAACAGTGATTAGCCCCTACAATGGCAAGACTGGTGGACACACAGACTTGCACACACGCACACAGACACCCACACGCGTACACAGATATGCACACAGACATGCACAAGCGCACACAGGCAAGCACAACTAGAAAATGTGTAGCTAACACACTGTCTGTCATACTTAGTAACTCTTCCGTGTAACCTAGTCAACTAGAAAAAGTAACTGTTAAGCAGTCCTTGGACTCTATACCTCCAAAACCAGTATGGTTTAACAACAGTGCATCTTATACCCCTAAGAGTGTGAGCACCTTCACTAGCAGCTTGGGGAGGGGGGGGGGGCATTCCTTTCATGGCTTCCCACTGGTAAACCCATACACTTCTTGATCCCTACCAATGCAGCTCTACAGCAATGGAAGTCAGATGTAGAGCCCCCCTACCTACGTGGGGTGGGAGATCTGCAATGTAGCCTCATGACTATCTCCTACTCAGCTGCCCCACCCCCCAATTCTCCAGGCAAGTACCCACAATCCATCACTCCTCATGGCCATGGAAGAATCCTTTGGTTTGAGAAGGTGCTGCACTCAACTTGTTCACCAGGGAAGAGGAATAAATGATACAAAATAATGGCAACATCTTGGAATATTTATAAAATGATGTCAAGGAGTGCTTGCCATTTTGACAACAGGCTAAAACTGGAAAGAAATGCATAGGATCAAATTCCAGCCTGCCTTTCAGTTTATACTTATTTTCTCTACTGGGTGCAGCAGATCACAAAACACCTCTCAGCCTACATATCCTGATACGGCATTTTAAAAGAAGAGAAGCAGCAGACAGGCATATGGGTTGGGTCAGGTGATTTACCAATACCTCTTTGTCTGACACAGGTGTAATTTCAGAGGTCCATGTGAATTCTTTCAGACCATTCAATACCTAGTTTGAATCTATGGTGTGTTTTACCCCTTTGTTAATACATTTTTTTACCTGAAGGTGATCTGAAAAAAAGTGTGCATGAGCACACAAATGTGGTTATCATTTTAAAAAGAGAGAGCCGATTTGGCTTTTCTGCTTTTTCAGCTCATGTCTTTGTTGTTTTGCAAGTTACTGCTTTCTCCCACTTCAGTGGCAATGCAGTTTTAGATTTTTTAACTGATACAAACCTAAACTGTTTGGATGGTTGAATCACGTTAATACACTGTAGGCCCACTAAAATGCACCAAGCCACCAGTTACAAGATACACTGCCAATAGTGGGGGAAGCTGGGAGAACTGACATCTGGATGTGCTGTCCTGTTCATTTTAGAATGAAAATGTAGGTCACTAGCAAGGGGTCACTAGCAAGGGGTAATCAAGTGAAAACTTGCGGTAAGGTTTCTCTAGCTAAGACACTGCAGTTCACTATCTCTGCAGAGAAGATCTCAGGGGGAGACCGTTGTTATAACAGGTTCACAGATTACTTACCAGGCTATTTATCTGTGAGGATTTTTTTCAAGCCAGGCCAAGCATTCCCGTGATATTTATAGCCCTTGTAGAAGTATGGACAGCCTACAGCCCAAACATTTATATGTTACCCTTATCCATAAAAGAGACAAAGGTGCTAAACCAAGGTTGAATTTGCTGTTTCCCATCCATTTGTCTAAATTACACTTTTTTTTTTTTTTTTAACAGAGTGAGAGATGCACTCTGCTTTAAGTAGACAGGAGGATTATTCTAAAGAAGTGGTATTCTGTTTGACACATACTTATACCTCCCAATATGTTCTACTGGTGCTGCAGATGAGATTAAGATCTCTTGGGTGGGTGTTTATGGCATCACTATACTTGCGCATATGCAATAGGTCTGAAAGCACAGGGGTCAAATGAGGCTCTGTAAGCAATGTAGAAATACTTCCTCAATAGCCTGCAAGATAACAAGAAGATGGACAGGTCTTTGAGATGGTCAGTCCTAGCATTTACAGCAACAATACGTTTATACCCCTGATTTTCTTGGTGAGAAAGGGGTGCAGTCATTCAAGTTGCATCAAGTGTTTGGATGGGTACATAGTGGGGTAGGGGTGGGGCACTATACTCAATGAACGATCTAATAAATGCTGAATATAGTGAAATGTTTATATCCCAAAACTTGGGACACCATACCCTTACTAATAAGCTATGCAGTGAAATAAGAACTTTCTTATAATTGTAGTTACATGGTGATTGAAGGACAGTTTATTGCCTAAATGGGCTCCCAGCCCCCACCCCCTCCCCAAGTACTGGATCAATGCTCAAGAGTGTGTTGTCAATGTGATAGTTACAGGGGACTTTAAGCTTGCCAAAGGTTACTGTTACACATTTTTAGCATCAAGGTTTAGGCCTTGGTTTTGACATCAGCTACTTGACTGGGAATGGCCCTTTTGGAGGATCTTGGTATCTTCTGGAGAGTTTATGACTGTTCCAAGTTTACAGTCATCTACAAACTAAATCAGCCATAAACCTTTAACATTAGCTTAGTCTCCCAAAATGTAAATGCCTAAGTGGAGCAGCCTGAGGACTAAATGCTGGGGTACACTGCTAGTGACAGGTCTTTTGGAGGAGGCAGAGCCACTCACCCTAATTTTTTGTGCTCTATAAGTAAGCCATTTTTTTTATCCAATGAGTTACACAGGAATATACATTTGGATGGGCGAGTTATCAACTATACCAGAGTGTGGGACAATGCAGTCTACCTCTGAGGGATATGCAATGTGCACCACCTTTTCCTTCAACCATTGCTTCAGTAAAACTCTCAAAGACGTTAACCAGGTTAAGTAAGTAGATCTGCCCCTGAGAAAACCAAAATGGCTAAAGTCAAGAGGATATAGGTTGCTTAGGTCTTTACTTTTTAATTCCATAATGATCCTTTCCATAATTTTACAGAGTAGGTTGGTCCACTGATGCCTTACCACTGTGCAGGAGGGTGACTGTTACTGTCCTCCACTCATCTGGTACAAAGCCACCACTGTGCATGGGGGTGACTGTTACTGTCCTCCATTCATCTGGTACAAAGCCTGTTTGGGGGCTGATACTGAACAGCCTCTGCATGCAGTCTGACAGACCTTGTTCCAGACTGGCCAGTAGGCATCCTGATATGTTTAGCATCATAGAAAAACACTGTTCTAGCCCTTGAACAGTGGTTTGATTATCTGTTCTTGGCAGATTTAGGGGTGTGGATTTCAGTATGTAATCTGGTAATGTGGAGTCGGGAGAGCAGAGTGAAGTTATGTTCTCTGGGTCGAAGTATGTGACATTGTTTACTACTGTGCAGTCCTGCACATTGTTTAGGAGGTTTCTAATACTGGTAAAGGTGGTTTTGTGGTTGTTTTTTTGCTTGGATGGCTATTTCTACCAGATATCTAGCTTTGGTTAATTTGATCATGGACTAGCATTCTTTGATAAGTTTTGCAAGTCAGTCATCATGCCCACTCCCCCCCCACCCCCAACAAGTTCTGAAAGTCATAAATGAGGACAGATTAGCACCACCAAATATTCAGAAACAGGAAAGAGAGGATAGCAATCTTTGGGCAAATACCTGGCAGCGAAATTGGTTACAACGGTATAATGCGCTCTCATTACACAGAATACACATCTCATAGTGACTTATGTGAATCCTTTTTTTTTTTTTTTTTTTTAACCACTTGTTTGGAAATTTGTTTTGCCCAAATGGGGCACTTGCTCAAATTTGGCTTAGTTGCAATAAAGAATAAAAAGTCATTGGGTTGAATGCCTTTATATAATACATGCAGAAGTCAGTATCTTTTGGGTACAGTTCAAGTACAGGTTGGAATTTCTTAGGATGCGTTGATGGTTCTATGCAAGATAGAGCGGCAAGACACCGAGGCTAAAATTATGATTCTGGATCATCATTGGCTCCCTTTCCCCCCCCTTTTTTTTTTCCTACAAGCGGTCAGGGGGTCACATCAACTGTTGCCATCTCTCTCGATTTGATGCCACTCTCCTACCCCACTCTCCTACCTTCTTTGACAGTCATGTCTGACTGTTGCAGGTCTTCTCTCACATGACCCATCTATCTCGGTGCCGGACACCCTCATTTTCTCTTGCCTTCTTTAAATCTGTCCCAAATCTTCTCCACCAGATTGTATTCTGCTTGCCCGCACCATGTGCCAGAACCACCATAATCTGTTCTCTTTTACCTTTTTCTGCAATTGGAAATACTTGGGCTTTTGCTCTGATGTCATCATTTCTTCATCTGTCCTACCGAGTGCATCCTACTACATACGACTGATGAAGTCTGGCAGTTAGCGCAGAGGAGTAAAGCTATGTGCTATTAACAAGCTACTTCCTATTGAACAGGGTCTGCTTCCGCCAGCCTTCACTTGTGTATTGTGTGACTGTCAACAAGTCACTTAACTGACAGTGACTTGGAACAACTGGAAGTTTGTGCTAGGCTCCTTAATGGTCCCATGGACTGCCTGCCTCGTCACCAAGTGTGTAACTTATCAGCACGCACACACACACACACACACACACACACACACACACACACATTTATATAAATAGAAAGATACATATGCATATATCAATCATACATACAAATACATACTTGAGCACATGCAAGAACTGGAGTAGTTATTCGTACACAACAGTCTGCCTGACACTTTGGCAATGAGTGTTTTCACAACAAAGTACCCACTGCAGCATTGACCTTTTAGTGCATTACATGTGGACCTGTGTTGCAGTTTGGAAGACAGCACTCATGTACATGATGGCTGTCTATTAACATTTTGGCCTTTATTTTACTTATGCCACATATCTCAGTGTATGTTCTGAGAGAAAAAAGAGTTAGCAAACTAGTCAAGTTCAAGATGTACGGACACACACACACACACACACACACACACACACACACACACACACACACACACACACACACACACTGTCCATAGGTGCCTGGGTGGGTACTAGACATATATACAAAAAGCCACACATTATAAATGGTCTCATTCTCCTGCAATTCACCTAAGCAAACAGAGATGTGTGTAGTCAGGAAGTCACAGGGAAATGACATCAGGAAACTGACAAGCAGAGGTTACAAGCTAGCGAGGAGGAATGAGTCTTAAAAAAAGATTAAAACTCATTTTGCATGGTCTTTATGAGACTCTACAACAAAAGTGCCATCCTTTGACTTATGACAAGGAGTACAGAAGTTAGTGAAAATAGAATGTGCCAAAACACACCACTAACTAGGGGAAGGGGGGAGGGGGGAGATTTTAACTTCAGCAGTTCATGAACTGCCACTGCAGTAAGGAGACAGTCGGGATAGTATCCCTACCTCTCAACTGTCCAGGTTTTCACAGAATGTCCAGATTTTTTAATCATATTTTTGGTGTGTTCCTCATAAAATGTTGGTTTTCTGGCAAATCACTGGCAAATAATTGGGAAATGAAGACAGAAAATAATTCATAGGTTGGTACTATAGGCCCTATACAAGCCTAGCCATAACAATTCCCTGGTTATTACTTCCCTGGTCCCCTGTCTAAGAAGGCAATTGACGTGACCCCTGGGGTGAATTTCCTATCTCCCATTCAATCATCAGGGTTCTTTTTGAAGAGGGCCAAAGAGGCACTCAGCTTGACATGTATGGGCAGTCTATTCCAGAGTATGGGGAGTCTCTGGGTCAGGAACCTATCCTTCCAGCAGGTTTTGTTCATTGTGATGACCAGGTTTAGATGCCTGGAGCGTGTGGCTCTGAGGGATTGGGATTTCTTTAAGTGTAGCATGTCCAACAGCTCTGGGTTTGACATGACCTTGTATGCTAAGCTGAGATCGCCTCTGAGCAGGCGATATGCGACAGAATATAGCTGGAGTTTTTTTAGATGGTCAGCATAGGGCATCTGCTTTAGGCTTCTGATTCTTTTAGTGAGGTATTTCTGTGGCCTTTCCAGTTGTTGCAGATGTTTTGTGAGGTACATACCAAATGGGTAATGATAGACATTTGAGTTTCAGACTTCACACCCTTCAGAAAAATCCATGTTAATATAAAAACTTTTATTCCATCGACTTTCTAAGTTTGTAAGAGCAATATTTTAAAATTACCCCTATTTTGGGGACCTTTGTACCTCTATTACCTGTGGCTTTGTCCAGATTTCTTGCTGTAAGAGGATGGGAGCAAAACAGTATCCTTCATGCTAAAGGTTCCACAGCACAACATACAATGGGTGGGTTGTGAGGTCAGAGATGGCAGAAACTAAAGAAACTGCAAATTCTAAGGAAGAAATAAGAATATTTTAAACCTCCCTCGAACATATGGAAGACAGTCCATACGGGTTGGAAAAAACAAATGCAAAGAGGAGTTTAGGAGGATATAATGTTACTTGCAGGTAATGTACAGGCTACATGAAATCTAAAACTAGAATTTTCTTCAACTCAAGTTTCACCTGTACTTTTGTCAACAACTCCTTAATACTCCAAATATTTTTTTCAGTTTGAAAGCTGACGCTTTACATCTGGAACTACAGCAAGCATGTTACATGGTTATCCTATTTTTGCACAGCAACAGAAAAATAGAAATATGTGTAGGGTGTTCCCAAACTGAAGATTTTGACTTAAATGACTAATCACTGAGCTTAAGCAATCAGATCATTCTGAAAGAAAGCAAACCTTAAACCTTCAGAGCTGTTAATGTTTGTGTGCACAGGAACATAAAAGAAAGAACATGGAAACTTGCTACAGCACAGTGTAAAACATGTTGGGTCTCATTTTAAGTACATCTTAAATTAATTAACTGCATCAATTGTAACAAGACTTGTTTAGGCACGTCTTTAAACAACTACAAAATTAAATATAGCAGCATTTTGAAAATGAAACTAACATGCTACCCACACAACGTGATACAGAAGGAGTTCCACATTCTCGTCCTATCACCACATGCTTACAATGCATACAGATACAAAAACACAAGGGAGACAACACACACACACACACACACACACACACACACACACACACACACACACACACACACACACACACACACACACACACACACACACACACACACACACACACGCACGATGTTACTGCTGGAACGCTGTTCTTTAAAATCTACCACTCAGGGTTCCCCCCACTTTCTCACTTTTTTTCACTGTCCACCTTGTCAACATGTTTATTTTGGAACACACCTCTGTGAAGAAATGCCTGCCCTCCCATAATTCTCGTGACGACCTGTCAGAAGGGAAGTTTATATGTCTACACTTTTTTTTTTTAAACAACTTACCAAAGAACAATCACACCAAACGAAAGCAAAACTAAGTGTACAACAAAGAGTACCAATATGCATCCCTCCCCCACTACCAAGTGAGGCACATCTGCCCTGTACAGATGGAACCAGACTTGACCCACCTGCATCAGCCACAAAACCAAGCAAGAAAAGTTGTTTACAAAGTCAGCTTGACAAAGGAGATGAGGTCATCCCAAAGTTAACCCATCCAGCAGAAGCTAAAGGATGCCTAGCCAATCAGGTGTTAAGAAGGCGGGGCTGTCCTCCTGTTGCAGGGCAAGTAGCTAAAAAAACAGCAGCTGCTTTTTCCGTCCCAGGAAGCTATAACCAGGAGGAGCATGTGCTTGTTTTTCAGTGTTCTGCCTTTTAAAAACAGAAGGTTAATTAGAGAAAAAAAAAACACCAAGACTCTTCTAACAGCTTTTCCCATCTGCACAGACCTTTACTTTGCTGACTCAATGACTTTTTTCAGCATTCAATAATGAGTACTCACAGTCTTCCTTTCCCAAAGTCTGCCTGACAGTGCTATGGTTTGCCAATCTAACAAATTATGTAACTGACAACCAGAAAACAGATGTTCATAAAGCATTTTTTTCTTGAGAATTTCTTTACAGGCAAGTATGAATGTATTTTTATGAATGAAGATTACCCCTCCACCTTCAAATGAACAAAGGCACCTCTGCCACCTTGTTCTTTTTCCACTCGCCAGAAAAAGTTTGAATGTTATAAACAAAAGAATTTGTGTCAGTTTGATTACTTACCTTTGCATACCTGAATAGCACAGAACTGTCTTTTTATAACACCATCATGGTCCACATAGCACCAGGTTTTCTTATCTTTATCTGGGTTCCGACAGAAACTGTGATTCCCAACACCTGCACAAAAAAAGGACAAAAGTGCAGTGAGGCAGATCAGTAAAGAAGCTCCAGAACCTTCCCCCTAAACTGTGGTTAGGCATCAATAATTGGAAAAATAACACAGAGTACTACAGAGAATTTAAAGAGAGCTGAAGATAAGTACAGCATTATACTAAAGGAAATTAATAGCTAGATTGCTTAAAGGAGGCAGTGAAAAAGGAAAATCACCTTCTGAACTAGAAGCGGATTAAAAGTTATAACAAATATATTTTAACTGAACATTACCACTGCCTGACATAAAATGAGTAGAAGCAGTCAGTGGACAGCTTATTAAATCTGAACTTTCAGCAACAACTTGTAACTAAATTATGTTAAAGTCTAATAAAAGGACAATAAAAACGTTAAGGGAAAATGGTGTAAAAAAATAATACAATTCTATGTTCTTCATTCAAACTGTAGTCTATGAATCAAGAAGCAACTCATTAACAAACAAGGATCCTGAAAGCACCTATACTGAGAGACATTCTATATACTCTGTAGAGAAGAACACAAATTTGTGGCACCAGAGGAAAACAGACCAATAATAATTTACAAGCAAATATTATATTAATCTGCACCATATATGCTGACGGTGCACAAACAGTACGGTGTGGGGGTCAGAAGGCACTGCAACAAAAGGAACACAAAACGTACTGGGAAAGTTCAAAGGGTGGCGAACAAAATGAGAAGCTCAGCGAAGGGTGCAAACTGTGCCAGTGTGTTGCAGGTACAATACATGTCCTGTCTTTGTAAGGAAAGAAAAAGAATATGAGACAGAGAAGTAGGTGGAAGAATTATAAGGATATGGGGGGAGGCACAAATGGATGAATAAGGGTGGAACACAACACAGAAATGTGACTAAATACCATGTTGAACCTGCGCTGGTGACTGCCAAAACTATGAAATGACCTGCCCAAATGTTTTAACAGTGCACAACACATACGCAAAAAATAGTCAGTGCGAACACAACAGTGAATAGCTTGCCCTGCCCTTCACCATAGCAGTTAAAGAACTCCACTCAATGACAAAAAAAATAGATAACATTTCACTCTCTTTACTTTCTCTGCAATTTCACTAAATCTTTATCTTCTATGCAGTACTATTCCCCTGCTTTGTTAAAGCAGATCGCAGTTCTTTAGTACACTTCAACTTTTCTTGAACTAAAACTTGAATGTATTTGGTGCTGGAGTTGAATTGCAGCGGTTGTACTTTTTGGCACTGTCGGTTCGCTCGTACTGTTGCTTTTGTGTTTTTTTTTTTTTTATGTGTAAGGTTTTTATGTTAAATGTTGCTGGTTAATGTTCAGCTTGGAGGAACAAAATTTCATTCAACTGCTCACTTGTGGGTGCATCTGGTTGAATGACACTAAAGTGAATCTTGAACTTGTGGACTGTAACACACCATCTGTGCCTTGTCAACAACTGCTTTTTAAAGGAGATCTCCACCCAAAATGTGACGTTTTTTATTTCCAAATAGTGATTTTACTTACCTGTAATCCAACACTAAACACATCACATGCAGAAAAAAACATTATTTAATAAATATTCCATTTGTTTGAAGTCTGAACTTATTTTTGTTTGCCTTTCTTTCCTGCATTTGTCCCGCCATCTGTTACATCATAAAAGCTACTAAGAGTGTCAGCGTAATTAGGTTACGTATTTTATTCCAACTACAGAGCCATTAAGAAAATAATGTAACTTAAAAAATGGCCTTTAAATGTGCCTTGCCAGTCACAGACTTTAGCGTCACACCTCAGATAAATACGGTCACCTGGAATCTGAACAAAAGCAAGGCTTTCCAGCTTAGTTTTCAGATAGAAGAAAACAACTCACAGTTTGTTTATATTTTATTACAAATTAGTTGTCCTTCCCTTTAAACAAACTCTGAGTGCCACAAAGAAAAGAACATATTTTCATAATGGTGGTGCTGCGGTAGCGTTGTCGCCTCACAGTAAGACGTTGTCCTGTTAGATTCTCAGCTAGAGCATCTTCTGTGTGGAGACATGCGTGAATGGGTGTACCTTCATTGAAGGTTGTGCGTCAGGGCCGGCAACTCGGCACATAAAAATCTACTGCCAATCATTAGCGGACCGGAGTTCCGCTGTGGCGACCCCTAACCGGGAAAAGCTGAAAGACACAACTACCATTTGATTTTCCATTTTTTTCTACACTGTATTTTTTGTAAAAGCACATATATCTTCTGGTGTTATGAGCATTTTTTTACTGCATACAGTACTTTATTGAGACACGTCAGTGAGTTGGGGAATGACAATTAACCTCAAAGTCTCTAATTCAAGCTACAATATTAAAAACTGTGAATGAAACAAGAGCCATCTCAGCCAAAGTAACACCTAGTAATCACAGGGGCCAGATTTCTCACATATCAATACTGACCTACAGTTGCTACTGTGAAATGAACAATTAACAACTACATTTTTAAGTCCGTCATTCAAACATTCCTTAAATTACTGTACCAGAAATGACCACTAATAAAAAACAGAGAAAGTAAAGTAATTAAAACTAAAAATTGAGTCTGATAGTCAACAGCAGGAACTCACAGTACTGTGGTAAGTTGATGAGAGAGAAAACATTAAATGATCCTCTCATCACAGGGATTTATTTCTGTTTGTCCCACTAAAATGACATCAGGAAGGCCAAGTCATTGACTGTAAAAATCATGCTACCCATGGAAGCCCCTTTCAGGGCATTTTGGGATACAACACATTAGAAAAAAATAATATCCACTTACTTTGAAACAGAGACGTTTGGTAATGTGGAAAAATTCAACGTGCTGAAAACCATGTTCTTTTTTCAGTTTTTGGGAGCAGTTTTCCTTTAAGTTCTTGCAAATTCATATTCAGTACTTCAGTAATGCTGTCTAGCCATTTTATCCTCTGTTGCCCTCTTTCTCTTTTGCCTTTGCGTTTGATCTTTTGCATCATTAGTGTTTTCTCTAGCAACTCATGTATGCAAAATAAACAGAAGCTATAAAACGCAGGTACTTTCTCTAACAGAACTTTCAATGCAAGGTCAGGGTTTATTTCCTTAAGTATTAAAGGATTCGATTTTCTTGCAGTGTACACATATCAAAAATATTCTCCACCACCAGTGTTCAAAAGCACGACTTTTTTGGTGCACAGCCTCGCCTGTAGCCCAACTCTTACAGCCATGTTTCATTACTGGGAAAATCGTACCTTTCATAATATGGACCTTTGCTGATGATCTAACGTCGTTTTGCTTTTTACAATCTTCTACTCATTTGCCATAGCTTTCTTTCCAAAAGCCAAGTACCTTTTAAATTTCATGGTTACAAAATAGCAACTGCAGAGATTTGAACTTGGGGAAAATAATCGGTCACTGTTTCCACTTCCTCCCTATCTGTTCAAACAGCAATGACTGGGCCACATGACACAATTTTACCCCCCCCCCCCCCCCATGTTGATCAGCAAGCCAGCTTTTGCATTTTCAACTTTCACCTTCAAGAACAGGCTCGAACACTTTTTCCATTTTCAGCCATCAAAGTGGTAAAATCTGAATACCAGTGGTTGTCAGTGTCTCTCACTGCAGTATTGACTTCTGGCATCTGATTCATCTAAACTAGTCATCTACACAACACATTCAGTATATGAATTAAACAGAATGAAAACATACAGTCTTATAATAATTCACACCCAGTTGTTAACCTGCTTAGTCCTCTGGATGCACAGTCCCTTTTCAGGGGCAACCCAGCAGCGACTTGCTCAGGGTCATATAGAAGGCAAATGAGGGCTGAAGAAATGAAACCCTGAACCACAGGAGATACAGCTCACAGCCTTCACCAGCTGCACCAACTGCCAGACTCACACTCCTTTTCCAATCTTGACTTGCTCAGTTATTCCACACTCTGTTCCAACAGCTGCTTCCTATTCAGAATGTAGGTTCTACAGGAAACAAATAAGGTGACTAGATACCTTTAGTTATCCAAGAACTTGCCAGAGCTTCTTAAGGTCCACACAGTCAGAGTAGTCAATAAATCACAAGTCAGTATTTTTCCTGGAATTCTGTTGCTTTCTCTTATACTTGGCAGACATTGGCAATTTGATGTCTGGTGTCTATCCCTTCTAAAACCAGCTTGTATACGTGGCACGTCTCGGCCCACATACTGCTGTTTGGTCTATAGATCGCTATTCATACTATTTTACAACCTGTTCTACTCTGGAAAGGCCTGACAGATTTGTCATACTGATGACTGTTTCAGTCTGTCATTTCTTCTCCCCACAACATACTCTGTGCCACCCCCCCCCCATAAAAAAGAACGAGACCCAGATACCATAATTTTAGCTGTTCTGCTTTTTTCATCAATATATAGGGCAAGTATTGTAACTCATTGGTTTTTCATAAAGTCTCTGAAGACAGGAAGTGTTTCTCTTTCACTGACTTGTTGCAAATTGCGTTAAGCTGATAAATGTAGTAACAAGTCTTCACCAAAATAGCTACACTACGTTTTTTTTGTTGTGTCTTCTTAATGTAATTCCCAATAGATTCCCTTGCCACACTCCACAATATACTGCTAAGGTCTGACAATCAATTCTCAATTCCCTAAGCTACTCAGACATTTGTGACTAAGAGCAGACATTTGTGACACAGCTCACACTTCACAAACTTGGCCATTCCTACACAAAATTAATGCAACATTTCATTTGCAAAAAAAATAACAATAAAATAATTGTGTTGGCTGCTTTTTTTTTTATTTTGCTGTCTATGACAGGAAATAAAGATATTATTAGCACTTGAGTTTACCTAAACAAAACTATTATAAAGGGAAAAACCTTGGCTGGGAAGGTGGCGTGGTCCTTTAGGCATACCTTTTAACTGCCCATGATTTTAAGTAATATTTTTGCCCTATTCTTTTTAAAAAAAAAAAAAAATACTTTTTCAGGTAAATCACTGGAGGATTACAATCATTAATGCCAGCCAGTTCCTCATAGCAAGACGTTGTCCCGTTCGATTCTCAGTTAGAGCGTCTGTGTGGAGGCATACGTGAATGGGGCGTGCCTTCGTTGAAGGTTGTGCGTCAGGGCTGGTAACTCAGTACGTAAAAATCCACTACCAATCATTAGCTGACCAGAGTTCCGCTGTGGCCACCTCTAACCGGGAAAAAGCCGAAAGACACAAAACAAACAATGCCAGACAGTTTCATACTTCTTTTTCTACAGAAAATGTGAGGCAATGCAAATGTGAGGTAATGCAAAATCTCTATTAACTTTTTAAGTATATAGCCCAATGAGGACTACTGCAGCACAGAGGCCGCCACAGCCCTGGGAGGAGAGCCGCAGCATGGAGGCCGTCACAGCCTGAGGAGCACGGCTGCAGCATGGAGGCCATCACAGCTGGGGGAGGGGGGTGCAGCACAGAGGCTGTCACAGCCTGGGGAGTAGAGCCACAGCATGGAAGCCATCGCAGCCCGGGAAGGAGGGCCACAGCATGGAGGCCGCCACAGCCCGGGGAGGAAGACCGCAGCACAGAGGCCGTCACAGCCTGGGGAGGAGGGCCACAGCACAGAGGCTGTCACAGCCCAGGGAGGAGGGCTGCAGCAAGGAGGCTGTCACACCCCAACAAGGAGGGATACAGCACAGAGGCCATCACAGCCCAACGAGGAGGGATGCAGCACAGAAGCAGTCACAGCCCAACGAGGAGGGATGCAGCACAGAGGCTGTCACAGCCTGGGGAAAAGGGAAATAGCAGCACAGAATGGATGTAGTCACAGCTAGGGGAAGAGTGAAGCACACAGCAACACAGTATGGAGACTGCTACAGTCTAAGAAAGAGTTTCATCAAGTAACAGCAAGACAGTCACCACAGCACAGTGAGCGGTGATGCAGGGAAACAGCATGACGGAAGTTACTATAGGGTGAAAGAGATGTAGTGATGCAGCATGGAGGCTCTTACAGCATGGTGACAGGGATACAGCAACATGTAGGCTGTCATAACACAGTGAAAGCTGTCAAAGCAAAGTGAAAAGGAATTAAGTGACACAACACAGGGGGTATTGCATCCTGGAAAAATGATTCAGAGATGTACAGGCTGCAACAGCATGGGGAAAGTGATGCACAGACTCAGCACACATTGAAAGGAATGCAGTGTCGCAGAATGAAGATTATACCAGCATGGAGGTGAGGCGGCGGTGGTGCAGCGGTCAGCGTTGTCGCCTCACAGCAAGAGGTTCTCCCATTCGATTCTTGGCTGGAGCACCTTGTGTGCAGAGTCTGCATGTCCTCCCCATGGTCGAGTGACGTTAAAGATATGCAGGTAGGTGCGTGTGTGAATGGGCGTCCCTTCTTTGAAGGTTGGGCGTCGGGCTGGCAACTCAGCACCATAAAAATCCACTGCCAATCATTAGCAGATGGGAGTTCTGCTGTGGCAACCCCTAACCGGGAAAAGCCGAAAGACTTTATGGACGAAGGGATGCAGCACCGCATCATGGAGGTTGTTGCAGTATGGGGCAAAGGATGCAGAGATGCAGCATGGAGACTCTCACAGCATGATGAAAGGGATGCAGCACTGCATCATGGAGGTTGTTGCAGTATGGTGAAAAGGATGCAGAGATGCAGCATGGAGACGTCACAGCATGATGAAAGAGATGCAGCACCGCATCATGGAGGTTGTTGCAGTACGGTGAAAGGGATGCAGAGATGCAGCATGGAGACGTCACAGCATGATGAAAGAGATGCAGCACCGCATCATGGAGGTTGTTGCAGTATGGTGAAAGGGATGCAGAGATGCAGCATGGAGACATCACAGCATGATGAAAGGGATGCAGCACCGCATCATGGTGGTTGTTGCAGTACGGTGAAAGGGATGCAGAGATGCAGAATGGAGATGTCACAGCATGATGAAAGGGATGCAGCACCGCATCATGGTGGTTGTTGCAGTACGGTGAAAGGGATGCAGAGATGCAGAATGGAGACGTCACAGCATGATGAAAGGGATGCAGCACCGCATCATGGTGGTTGTTGCAGTATGGTGAAAGGGATGCAGAGATGCAGCATGGAGACATCACAGCATGATGAAAGGGATGCAGCACCACATCATAGAGGTTGTTGCAGTACGGTGAAAGGAATGCAGAGATACAGCATGGAGACATCACAGCATGATGAAAGGGATGCATCATGGAGGTTATTGCAGTATGGTGAAATGGATGCAGAGATGCAGCATGGAGACGTCACAGCATGATGAAAGTGATGCAGAATCGGATCATGGAGGTTGTTGCAGTATGGTGAAAGGGATGCAGAGATGCAGCATGGAGACGTCACAGCATGATGAAAGTGATGCAGCACCGGATCATGGAGGTTGTTGCAGTATGGTGAAAGGGATGCAGAGATGCAGCATGGAGACGTCACAGCATGATGAAAGTGATGCAGCACCGGATCATGGAGGTTGTTGCAGTATGGTGAAAGGGATGCAGACATGCAGCATGGAGACGTCACAGCATGATGAAAGTGATGCAGCACCGGATCATGGAGGTTGTTGCAGTATGGTGAAAGGGATGCAGAGATGCAGCATGGAGACGTCACAGCATGATGAAAGTGATGCAGCACCGGATCATGGAGGTTGTTGCAGTATGGTGAAAGGGATGCAGAGATGCAGCATGGAGACTGTCACCCCATGGAGGAAGGGATGCAATGGTGAAGCATGGAGGCTGTCTCGGCATGGTGAAATAGATGCCTATAAATGTTTCCACCAGCTAGTTTGCTTTAACACAATAACCAAGGTTATTATGGCAAATTCCATTCCTCACACTATTTAAATGACCATGACCATGGACAAACCTTTACTGGTAAGCAGTCACCTTTAACCGTGTGTCACACATACCTGTAGCTGTTTCCATCGCAAAGACATTTAAGGAAACAGAGGTGGTATGGTGTAGAAGCTGCTGCCAATCGTGAAATGATGTAGGGAAAAGGATAGAAAGTTATGTGTCGACGTGCAAAAGATAAAGACCTGGAAGAAAAAGGTCATTTTACCTTATATTACACCCAAATGGAGAGCACAAACTAACAAATGCCAGAACCATTACCTTATATTACACCCAAATGGAGAGTGCAAGAAACTAACAAATGCCAGAACCATTACCTTATATTACACCCAAATGGAGAGTGCAAGCAACTAACAAATGCCAGAACCATTACCTTATATTACACCCAAATGGAGAGTGCAAGCAACTAACAAATGCCAGAACCATTACCTTATATTACACCCAAATGGAGAGTGCAAGCAACTAACAAATGCCAGAACCATTACCTTATATTACACCCAAATGGAGAGTGCAAGCAACTAACAAATGCCAGAACCATTACCTTATATTACACCCAAATGGAGAGCGCAAGCAACTAACAAATGCCAGAAACACTTGCTTCTTTCATCATTAAGTACTAGAGGACAATTCTGCAACTAAAAAATACAACATATCCCAATTAACTGAAATGCTGTTCTTTACTGGACAGAATGTAAATGATCTGTCACATGTATATAGGCTGCATGGGGAATGCAGAAAAAGATCATACCCAGCTAAGCCCACTGACATCTAGAAACACTAACATCTGAAGGCGCATAAATCTTTCCCAAAACAAATCATACTGGTTGCCAAGTGCTTCCAGGGCTCAATTTCCATAGCAGTAAAAATACAACAGTTAACCAAAGGATGTGGTATTGAGGACAAACATTGAAATCCCATTTCATTAGGTTTGTTCCCTAAAAACGCTAGTCAGTGTTGTTTTCTGGGATGTACTGCACAACCTGACCCAGTGTTGTGAGCAACTTAATCCCTAAGTTAATATAAACCACTGGAGTTGCAACACTTCTGGGAAAGGGTGACTGACTCGTTCAAGAAAACAGGAGTTAGACTAGTTTGTATTCAATAATGAGGACAGCAGTTTCACAGAACAAACAAATCAGCTTAGGCCAACAACTATTTGCTAATATTCACAATTAGACTGAACCTCCTCTTTCAATGAGAGTTAGGTCATTTGAGCCAGGGGTAAATTTGTGAACATCCATCCCATCCTTGAAGGAAATTAAATGTATCATACCGTTTCGCAGCCACCAAGAAAAATTTTTATACCAGATCGATCGAGGCCCGGGTTAACAACGATCGCCACCAGTACTGTTAGCCTACAGGGTGCTGGCGGAAACTGGGCTACTGTTGGCCGAAGGAGGAGAAGAGGCGGAGGACATGGCCGAAGGCAGGAGGAGAGGAGAAAGGCTAGGACTGTGGTAGTGAGGGTCGGAACTTTGAATGTTGGCAGTATGACTGGTATAGGGAGAGAGCTAGCTGATATGATGGACAGAAGGAAGGTTGGTATATTGTGTGTGCAAGAGACCATATGGAAGGGGTGATGACTGTACCCAAGGGTGAGAGAGTGGTGATTGGAGCAGATTTCAATGGGCATGTTGGTGAAGGAAACTGAGGGGATGAGGAAGTGATAGGTAGGTATGGTGTTAAACAAAGGAATGCAGAAGGTCAGATGGTAGTGGATTTTGCGAAAAGGATGGACATGGCTGTGGTGAATACGTATTAACAAGAGGGAGGAGCATAGAGTGACATACAAGATTGGAGAAAGATGCACACAGGTGGATTATATCTTATGTAGGAGGGCCAGTTTGAAGGAGATTGGAGACTGTAAAGTGGCGACCGGAGAAAGTGTTGATAGGCAGCATAGGGTAGTGGTTTGTAGGATGACGTTGGTGATCAAGAAGAGGAGGAGGAGTGTGAGGGCAGCATCAAGGATCAAGTGGTGGAAATTGAAAAAGGGTAATTGTGAGGTGGATTTCAGGGATGAGTTAAGGCAAGCACTGAGTGGCAGTGAAGAGTTACCAAATAGCTGGGTAACTACAGCAGAGCTAGTAAGGGAGACGGCTAGAAAGGTGCTTGTCGTCCTTCCTCTGTCCAGATGTGATACCAAGGAGACATGGCGGTGGAATGAGGAAGTACAGGAGAGTATACAGAGAAAGAGGTTGGCAAAGAAGACATGGGATTGTCAGAGAGATGAAGAAAGTAGACAGGAGTATAAGGAGATGAGGTGCATGGCAAAGAGAGAGAGGTGGCGAAGGCCAAGAATAAGGCATATGAAGTGTTGTATGAAAGGTTGGACACTAAGGAGGGAGAAAAGGACCTGTACCGATTGGCAAGACAGAGGGACTGAGCTAGGAAATATGTGCAGCAGGTAAAGGTGATAAAGGATAATGAGGGAAACATACTCACAAGCGAGGAGAGTCTGTTGAGGAGATGGAAAGAGTACTTTGAGGGGTTGATGAATGAAGAGAATGAGAGGGAGAGAAGGTTGGATAATGTAGGGATAGTAAATCATGAAGTACAATGGATTAGCAAGGAGGAAGTAAGGATAGCTATGAAGAGGATGAAGAATGGAAAGGCTGTTGGCCCAGATGACATACCTGTGGAAGCATGGAGGTGTTTAAGTGAAATGGCAGTGGAGGTTTTAACCAGACTGTTTAATGAAATCTTGGAAAGTGAGAGGATGCCTGAGGAATGGAGAAAAAGTGTTTTGGTACCGATTTTTAAGAATAAGGGTGATCTGCAGAGCTGTAGTAACTACAGAGGGATAAAATTGATCAGTCACAGCATGAAGTCATGGGAAAGAGTAGTGGAAGCAAGGTTAAGAAGGGACGTGATGATCAGTGATTAGCAGTATGGTTTCATGCCAGGAAAGAGCACTACAGATGCGATCTTTGCTCTGAGAGTGTTGATGGAGAAGTACAGAGAATGTCGGAAGGAGTTGCATTGTGTTTTTGTAGACTTAGAGAAAGCATATAACAGGGTGCCTAGAGAGGAGTTGTGGTATTGTATGAGGAAGTCAGGAGTGTCAGAAAAGTATGTAAGAGTGGTACAGGATATGTACGAGGGTAGTGTAACAGCGGTGAGGTCTGCGGTGGGAGTGACGGATGCATTTAAGATGGAGGTGGGGTTACATCAAGGATCAGCTCTGAGCCCTTTCTTATTTGCAATGGTGATGGACAGGTTGACAGACGAGATCAGACAGGAGTCCCCGTGGACTATGATGTTTGCAAATGACATTGTGATCTGTAGTGAGAGTAGGGAACAGGTGGAGGAGACCCTGGAGAGATGGAGATATGCTCTAGACAGAAGAGGCATGAAGGTCAGCAGGACTAAGACAGAATATATGCGTGTGAATGAGAGGAAGGATAGAGGAATGGTGAGGATGCAAGGAGTAGAGGTGGCAAAGGTGGATGAGTTTAAATACTTGGGGTCAATAGTTCAGAGTAACGGTGAATGTGGAAGAGAGGTGAAGAAGAGAGTACAGGCAGGATGGAGTAGGTGGAGAAGAGTGTCAGGAGTGATTTGTGACCGCCGAGTACCTGTAAGAGTGAAAGGGAAGGTCTACAAGGGGGTAGTGAGACCAGCTATGTTATATGGGTTGGAGACAGTGGCATTGACAAAAAGGCAGGAGTTTCAGCTGGATGTGGCAGAATTAAAGATGTTAAGATTTGCACTGGGTGTGACGAGGGTGGACAGGATTAGGAATAAGTATATTAGAGGGTCAGCCCAGGTTGGAAGGTTTGGAGACAAAGCTAGAGAGGCACGATTACATTGGTTTGGACATGTGCTGAGGAGGGATGCTGAGTATATTGGGAAACAAATGCTAAGGATGAAGCTACCAGGTAACAGGAAAAGAGGAAGGCCTAAGATGAGGTTTATGGATGTGGTGAGAGAGGACATGCAGGTGGTTGTTGTGACAGAGGAAGATGCAGAGGACAGGAAGAAATGGAAACAGGTGATCTGCTGTGGCGACCCCTAACGGGAACAGCTGAAAGAAGATGATATGACCGTTTTGTTTTCTGTGGAAATTCATTCCAGCAGTGAGAAAAGTGCTGGGTAAAGCACCTCTTTCTCCACCTTGTTCTACTTCTCAGCTATTAAAGATTTATATCCCTGGCTCTGCCATTTGCAGGACTATTTGATTTGTGGAGCTATAAGAGATCCAGGACCCACTGGGTCCCCTAATGTCTCAGAATGCAAGGCACAGAACTCCCCTCAGGATGCAGGGCATAACTGTACTTTAACATCCTTCAGCAAAACAACAACTTCATATCTGTTGTTTCTGTCATTTAATACCTAAACTGATTTTCCCTCTGATCAAACACACAGCAAACCAAGTCTATCAACAGGCAACAAAAAATGTTGATATCACTACTACTCTACAACTAGTGCCACTGCATTTGTTTGGCTCTCTGCCTGTCCCACTACTCAGTCTCTTATGACCTCGAGTTCTCACTCTCAAAGTTCTCCTAACCCATCTATATCAGTTACACACACAGGTTTCCTACCAACTTCATCCAACTTGACTAGTTAACTCCTTTTTGACTGCTACTATGAATGATTAATAGGTTCATAAGTACGTACTAGACTAGCTGACCTTGGGGAGCATTTTAAGCCTAGCTAATTTCCATCTCAGGTGAGAATCAAACCCTGTACCTTGTGTGTGTGAGGTAGACACCTCAACCATTAAGTCAACCCCCAACCACAGACACTGACTCTAATTTATGCTGTGAACATAAGCCACAAACATCAGGTTTAATACGTGCTGTGAAACTACGTTTTCATTTTACATGCACCCGCTCTCAACTGCTACTTTCCTGTGCGTTTTAGCCATTTACACCACTGATTTCAGTTAATACCTTTACAAGGTTCATCTCTATACACCTAGAGAGATCAAAATATTTTGTTTATTTGTTAACTAAGTTATTATACTGAAACAAATGGACCACTTTCAGGTTTTGCCAGGGATACACAAATAAACAAAATTCATAGTACAAGCAATAAAGAAAAACTTAAAAACACAAAACTTAGGCTTAAGAGACTGTTGACAGACAATAGCTAGATGGACAAACTTTTAACTAGTAATTCCTTTTTATTCCTTCCAATGCCCCATGTATTAAAGATTCCTGCTAACTTGTGTTACATTTATTTTATTGTTTACTGTTGGTCTTAAACTCTCTGATGCACAATACTACTGCACTCTTGACTTTTCATGAAAATGTTTAATTATCTGATTCTGCATGCTTGTAATGCTTTTGCTTGTCTGTTTGTCTTGCCTTTGTCTGGGGTCATGGTTAAGAAACTGTCTGCCACCCAGTGGTGTGAACACTTTGTAAATGATAGTCACTGTGGATGGGACATCCTGACCACATGTGCAAAAAATGGGAAAAAGAAAATAAACACTGGTATATACCACACCACAGCCTTAGAACACAATCATAAAAAACACTGCATGCAAGTAACTGACTAAGTATACTAGTGTTAACAGTTAATATGTGGTGATAATAAAATAAAAACATTTATAAAATGACGGCTTGAAGTTATAAATCATCTTTTCCACCTCTGGCTAAATATTCGCTATCCTAATCATCAAGATATCCACTGGACACAGTTCAGTACCACAGAAGCAGATGGCACAATCTACAATGCACCCAAATAGACCTGTTTTTAACCACAATCTATTACTATGCTGTACCGTGAGAGTTATGCTTTTACTTATTTCAACACAATGGCACTCCTTCTAAGGCAACTTATTTAGTATTTAGCCATCCAAAAATATCCCTTCTGACAGCCATACATTTTAGCAACTCTACCACTTTACAATATGGGGTAATGTCTTACCACTCATGTTGTCAGGGTGCAGATTCACTTTGTAGTCCCTCTTTGTTGCCATCCAGTTTAAGCACCTCTCTCCAGTGGATGTAACTTGTTCTTCTCCCCTGTAATCTGTTCCAGTACCCTGGATACATTCTGCAGAATGACAAGCATATTTAAGTGGGGTTACAATGCTTCTGGGAGGGTGTAAGAACACAAATGGATACCTTTAAAATCAGAATCTGAAAAGGTGTAACAATATACAAATCATTGGACTCTTCCCCTAAAAAAGGCAAAACAACACACAGAGCAGGACAACTTGGGAACACCAACCAAGGCTGCAGGTCTGACAGTAAGATATGTACCTCCACAGAGGAATTTATCTGCCAAGTGTCTGCAGTGCATACAGAAAACAGTACTTGTATTTCGGGGGACACTACACCTCCCAACTGTCCATGAGTTTCAGTAACATCCCTAATTTTCGCCCAAAATGTTGGTCTCTTCCTCTTAAAGCTGCTGCTTTTGGGAGAAAATAGGGTGAGTTACACTTAATAAATAGCAAAAATTGGAATTATAAATTTCTGGTCAGAAAATGCATGTTAATTCACAATCTCCTCTTCTGTAAATTTCGCAAGTTAACAGTATAAATATTTTAAACAATGTGCTCCTCGTTGTTTCAGGTTATATCCACGATTCTAGAAACAAGATGTTGAGAGGTAAGAGAGATATAATTTTTAACTGCAACGTGTGCCATTCCCGTACAATTTACACTACCCAGCCATGCACCTCCTATGTGGGTACCCCAAACTTGAGCCATAGCTGATGTCGCCGCTAGGCTTTGTCTGAGGAGTAAAAAACAGCATTCAACTAAAGAATGGATTATGCAACACGGAAAATGAAAAGCAGTGATCTAGCAGCTCAAAACAAAAATCCCTGGAAATCAGCGTTATAAGCAAACGTCCTTCTCCACGGATCACTGCCGCTAACATTCAGGCTCCCCACATCTATGTTGCAGGCTGAAAGGGGTCGTCAAAGCCCACAGCCCGGTCTGACAGTTACATAACCCCAAGCCTGTTTAAAGGCGTGCAGCTATGCACCACTATCCCCCTCCCCCATGCAGAACTGTAAGACTGCACGTCAGTCTGCAGTATAAGTTTTGGGGTGCCTGCCTTACCTTGCGTAATGGATGCTGTGTGCAGCAACTCCACAAAGAGTGCAATTTCGAGTAGTAACAGCAATAAAGTCGAGGACATGGCACTCCAGTGATCACGGTAGGAATAAAGACCACGATCGATACACTTCAAAACCCCAGTCCCAGTAACTGCCCTGCTGGTTTTCACACTCCTAATGGTTGATTATCCAGTTGCTGCTTCCTGCCTCTGCCCTCTTCCTTGTATTCCTGGTAAACAACTGTGAGCCTCCTTTTGGGGACAGAAGAACTACCCTACCCCCTCTGCTCTCTGCGCTAGAAAAACAAGTCGCTGCTGCCGCTGCTACTCTTCTGGGTCTTAAAGGGAACAGGTGCTACACCCGAGCACAGACACGCGGCACGCGCGCGACTCCGGGAAACAATGCATGCACCCAGGGTCAAGGGTTTGAAGCAAACAACTGACAGATGCACAGAAATAAGCACACGTAGTATACATCTCAAGCTCTTTGCACAATAGATGTGGACAAAGTCTTAAAAATCAGGGATGCATTTGAAATATTGCTGTTATAAACTCAGAAAGCTCAGTTGATAGAACAGTATACACTATTGTGCATTTTTGAAAGGTATGAGGTTTGATACCGTGTCATCATTCTGTGACTTCAGTCCTCAGCGAGAACTGCAGATTTTATGAGGGGGCAGACCAAAAATATGAGGCAAAAATCCGGACATTCTGCGAAAGTCGGTCTAGTTGAGAGACGTGAACCAGTTTAACTACCTCCGCATCATCATCTGAGAACGATAGCATAAGAAACTTGGGCATATTTGAGAAAACTGGGTTTGAACCCCTAACGTTCCAAATATAGTTTTATTTCTCAAAGCTATTTCTGATTCGACAACGTTAGACATTATGTAACTGCAGATAGTCGAAATACTTATATGCTTTGAGTAAAGGAGGGAGGCTAATTCAGTTAAACAATGGACACATTCGCAGGTTAGGTTTTTCTGAGGGAGAACGGCAGCTGAAAACAGTGGCAGATGTGTAAAATGCGTGATTTTAAACTGGTGCTTTTCCGTCCAAAATGTCATAACGGCAGATATTTCGTGTTTGCATTTTATTGAAGAGTAAGACATCAGTAACAGTCTTGCTTAACTTTATAGATATTATGAGAGTTAATGCGCATACTTCTCAAATGTACAGATTTTTGCAGAATGCCCAGATTTTTTTGCCTCATATTTTTGGTCTGTTCCTTGTAAAAACTGTTTTTTTTTGACAGATCACTGGGATGATCTAAGGATTTAAATTATTAAATAATGGCACGCATTTGAGTTTCAGACTTCATATCATTCAGAAAATGCATGCTAACATCATCCCTGTTATTCTGGCAACTTTCTAAGTTTATAAGAGCAATATTTTAAATGTATCCCTATTTTTTGGCTTTTGTCCCCCCATTATGTCAGGCGTTGTCCAGATTTCTTGATGTAAGAGGCTGAGAGGTATAGGGGGACAGGTAGAGGATCATTTTTAAGGAGTTATGCCCGCAGGGAAGGGGTGTCAGCAAAGTACAAGCATTTATCAGTGCAAAGAAATACTTCTTTCAAACATTAATTGGTCTGAAGTGATGGCTATATATTGGACAAAAATTTGTTATACCCCCCCAAACATGCGTTTAGGTATTATTTCCATTAAGACTGGATCACTTATAAATATTGGCAAGAAGGACAAGCTCAACTTTTGTAAGCTGTTAGAAAACATGGCATATGTTATCACAAATTACATTTTTTCACCTGGACTGGCAGCATCCTTGGAATATAACCTGCAGGGAGATATAAATTCAAGAGATTAAGGAGGGGGTTGGGCTAAGTGATGCTTAGCATCTATCAGCAGACAACCGGGGATGTTATCAGGGGGTGAGAGGTTGGCATAATGGTTAAGGTGTTTACCTTAGAAACATAAGGTGCAGGGTTTGATTCTGGCATGGAGTAATTGGCTAGGTTTAAAATGGCTCATAAGGGCAATTAGCCTAGTACTAACTTATGAACCTATATACTCATCCCTCATTAGACCAATCATCAAATATAATGCCCCGTTTGGCATGTACCTGACCAGACACCTACAACAGCTGGAGAGGCCACAAAAGTACCTCACAAAAAGGATCCTAGGCCTTAAACACATGTCCTACATGGACAGACTCAAGAAACTTCAGCTGTTCTCAGTCTCTTATCGTCTACTTAGAGGTGATCTCTGCTTGACTTACAAAGCCATGTCCGACCCAGCCCTACTTGAAAATGCTACACCTAAAGAAATCCCAATCCTCCCATGCCACATGCTCCAGAGATCACAACTTCATTACCACAATTAACAGAACATACTGGAGGGACAGGTTCATCTCCCAAAGACTGCCCATACTCTGGAATAAGCTTCTCATTCATGTCAAGCAGAGCACTTTGCTGGCCCTCTTCAAGAGAAATCTTGACGAGTGGATGGGTAACAGAAAGTTCACTCCAGGGATCATTCCAGTTGCCCTACTGGATAGGGGCACTGTGAACTATCACTGCGTGGCACTGTGCCTGGTCAATTCTTTTGGACTAGGCTTGTAAAGGCTCTAGGGCCATTAGCCTAGTATACACCTATGAAGCTTTAGAACTAGTAGTGTTGGTCCTTGATAGTGCAGAAAGGACTTGATCCATTCCAAAGTGATTTTTGCTGGGGTGATCTAGAAGGGGATATTGGAAACAGTGGAATAAAAAGACAGAGATATTAGAAACTATATTTGTCAACAAGGATATTGGCAGTGGCTTCAAGGTCTGAGTAGGAGGAACCATACTTCTGAGATCACTATTACAACTAAAGAAGGCTTTGTGATTGTCTCTAGTGATGATGGTGACTTTAAGTTTATAACTTGCCCTACACATCTTAATGGTGTGCTTTAGGGATTTGCTTAACAGATTTAACTCCCTTTTATATTAGATGAGTGGAGATTTATTATAAATAGTTAGAAGCATTTTTCTCTCGTTGTAAAGTTTAAAGTTTGTTGATATAAGAATTCCACCACATGGGTTTACTTTTAAACTTAACATTGTGTTTACGGTGGAGAGGAATGGACAACTTAATATAGCTATCCAAAAGGGGGAAAAAGTCAAAGGAGTATACAGTAACATCAGGTTTTCAGTTATTTGGGGGAATTAAGCCATTTATGATTATCAAAAAGGTCAATGAATAGAAAATAGTTGTGGACTGGAGTAATTCCTAAATATAGTAGGATTCTTGAGGATCATGGAGGAGGTTTTAAGGGAGAAGGTCACAACAAGATGGTTGGATATGACCAGGGAGGAACTAACATGAGTTGTGCAGACTGGAGAAAAGTCTGGGAGGACAACATCTAGAAGCTTAGCACTATTTGTTGGGAAATAATTTGGTCTACGGAGTTAGCGGTTACATGATCAAGAAATTTATCTATCCTTTATTGACCAATTTAGTCCCACTAGGCTAGTGGCCTCTTTGCTGGGAGGAGACTGAATGCACAGACTGACCTGTAGCTACAATGCTCTTATGTTACAACTGGCCTACATAGGTTCATAGATTAGTACTAAGCTAACTGCCCTTGCTAGCCATTTTAAGCCTAGCCAATTATCCCTTGTGAGACTCAAACCTTGCACCTTGTGTTTGTAAGGCAAACACTTTAACCATTAGGCCACCCTCCCCTAACATACCACACTAACCGGAGCTGCTCAGAATTTGGTGACTTGCTGAATCTAGGCTGTTTGGTATCACTGTGCTCTAAACCAGCCATCTTACATTAAGAGGGACTTCCTGCACCCTTGTGACAGAATTGTGTAGCTCAGGGTCCATCTGAGTTGGGGATTGCTGGAGAAAGGCTAAGTTTGGGGCTTTCTTATTGGTAGCTTGTCTTAAAACTGTTGAATTTTGCCTGTATTTAAGCTTTTCATTTTTGTGTAGCTGCACATCGCAGAAAGGGGGTTAGTGCTGCTCTGTATAGATGCAAACACCCAGAAACTTAAATTTTCCCTAGATGTCTGTCAGTAGGACCCTCCCAAGTCCCTTGTTGCTCTGCAGGCAACTCATCTGCGCACTGAGCAGCATCTCCACAGCTATCCACCCTAAGCCTTCAACAGAATAAGCCCCTCTGTTATTCCTACATCATAAACTGATCTAACTTCCCCACTCCCTAACATAGTATGGTATAGTATGGTATAAGCCTGCCATTATGGATGGTCACGTTCCCACCATTTCTCTGACCAGCCTGATTGACTTAGGCATCTTGAGGCAATGTAGTAATTGCCTCATGTATACTGACAACCATTTAGTCCTGAAACAAACATATACCATATGTGAGAGATGTAATTACACTATCAATTTCCAAACAATCCTCTCACGTAACAAAAAAAACACATATCAAACAGGTTGTCACCTCACACACTTCACTTTTCACACAAGTTCAGGACATAACACATAAATCCACATACGCGGAGGTACTCACTAGAAGCCTGTTAAAAGATCAGAGACCTCCCAAGCACAGATATCTGCACACCCCTCAACACGTACAGAAACCACTGCACATAACAACACACATATCAGTGTCTCACCAAATAAGCCCCTAAGGCAAAACACCTGAAAACCTAATGTCTTGGTCATAGGAGACTCTATAGTGAGACGCGCAGATGTCCTTTTAACCAGGCTGGACAAGGAGAAGTTCGCTGTCAGCTGCCTATTGGGTGCCAGGATCCATCAAATCATGCATGCACTCAAGTCAGTCAACAACAAGTAACGTTATGACTCCGTCATAGTCCAAGTTGAGGTGAATGAATTGAGAAGTACCTCCCTGGACTGTATGAAGAGAGACATGACTGAACTCTTAGATTATGTGTCCCAGGCAGATATGACCCTAGACCTAAGCAGCATTCTACCTTCTCCCATGATGATGCCACAATATAAACAAAAAATGATTGACTTCAACAATTGGCTTAACTTCTGGTGTCATTCTAGTGGGCTCCAGTACTTGTCAGCCTGAGAAGACATGGCAACAGGCTATGCTGCTTTGCCAGAGATTTTCTGCACCTGCCTCCCCTAGGCTTTTGAATAGTAGCTAAGGTGCTTACCTCCCTTATACTGCCTTTTTTTAGGCAATGTCAAAAAGTCAAAATTTCCAACATAGCAAAATCCACTCAAGATGAACTCAAGGTTCTGCTGCTTAATGCTAGGAGTCTAAGCACGAAACTGCACTCCCTGGAAGCACTTCTCACCTTGGAAGATGCTGATGTCTGTGCAGTCACTGAAACATGGTTCAAGGCTACAGAGAGCACCCCAACTGCGTAAGGCTACAATGCCTTCCACATGTTCAGACCTCAGAATGAGCATGAAAGAACCAAAGGTGGAGGTGTATCCATGTTCATTAAAGCCAAGCACACCTCCAGATTTGTCAAACAACATGACTTTCACAAACTACTCCATGCCCAATTAACTACAGACAAAGCACCCTCCCACATCATTGCTAGCTATAGGTCCCCCTCCATGAACTAGGAAAAGTACAATGCCTACCTGGACTAGCTGGAGTCACTTGCCATACAGTCCAACACCTTAGTCATGGGAGATTTGAATTATCCATCCTTTGACTGGGTAACATACACAAAAGCATGCTCGCCCAGAGGTTCCTGGACTTTGTCAATACAAATACTCTGGAACAGATACTCTGCACCCCCAAAGGGGCTTTAATGTCCTTGACATAGTACTCACCAACATGGGTGATCACTGTACTGCCACCTGTGTGGTGCCCTCCTTGTAAGGTCAGACCATAAATCAGCTTCATTTGTAGTAACTATTTGACTTCACACCCCCCCAAAGGAGCAAAAAACTAAGGAACTTGTCCAAAGCAAATTACAGCCTACTGAGTGATGGTATAAAAAAATGTTATACCCTCAACAATCACAGACAATAACTTCTATGCAGAGATTTACACAAATGCCCTGTATAATCATCTTAGCAACTGTATAGACTAGGCTGTACCCAACTGGAATAAAACCAAGCCCTCCTGAAAAAACAACCCATCTTGGTGGATATCTAGTACAAACAGATTGTATAACAAAAGGAAGAAACTGATGTCCAAGTGCAAGAGGCAACTGTATCGGCAGAGGAAGAATTCCCTCCACAGATTGAACAAGCAAATCAGAAGTTTTGTCAATTCCTCTAAAGCTAATTATGAAGTTAAAATAGCATCCATAGCCAAGGACAATCATAAGGCATTCTTCAGCTACATCCAAAATCTTAAAGGGAGTGCCCAGCTATGTGCAAAATTGGTAGCAGATGGTACCACTCACACTATACCTGAGGAAATTGCCAACCTGCTAGCTGACAGATTTGGTGCAAACTTCAGCCCCTATCCCCACCAGCCATACCCCAAAGCATACCTGACACCAGTTCTCTGCCTAGTTATCTCTAGAGAACAGGTCATATATGTGCTCTCCAAGGCGAAAAACATGGCCTTAATGGGACCAGATAACATCCCAGGTTGCTTACTAATTGATCTAAAACAGAACCTAACTGACCCACTTTCCATTCTTTTTAACTATAGCCTGAGAACTAGCTTTGTTCCAGCAGAATAGAGAACAGCAACAGTATCCCCCTTGCATCAAGGGGGGAGCCATCAACCAACCCTGGGAACTATAGACCCATATGTCTAACCAGCCTCATCTGCACGACCATGGAAAGGATCATCATGGACCTTATCAACAAGGACAGAGGTGACCTTCAAACTCTAGACCCAACCCAGTCTGGCTTCACTAAGGGTAGATCGTCTACTCAGAGGCAATCTCTGCTTAACATACAAGGCCATGTTAAACCCAGAGCTGTTGGACATGCTACACTTAAAGAAATCCCAATCCCTCAGAGCCACATGCTCCAGGGTTCTAAACCTTGTCATCACAATAAACAAAACATGCTGATGGGATAGGCTCCTGACCCAGAGACTCCCCATACTCTGGAATAGACTTCCCATACATGTCAAGCAGAGTGACTCCTTGGCCCTCTTCAAAAGGAACTTTGACGATTGGATGGGAGATAGGAAATTCACCCCGGGGATCACGTCAGTCACCCTGCTAGGCAGGGGTCCAGGGAAATAAATATTGTGGGAAGAAATATCCAGGTAATTGTTATGGCTAGGCTTGTACAGGCCCTAGAGCCGATAGCCTAGTACCAACCTATGAACCTATGATCATGTTAATTGGAACTGGTAGACTTCTTCGAGAAAGTCATCAAAGCCCTGGATGAAGGTAAGACAGTGCAAACTGCCTATCTGGACCTAGCCAAAGCCTTTGACACAATCCTCTACTCGGGTATCATTGAAAAACTCTTACAGCTACCTGTTAACTCTTACATCACTAGATGGATAATTGGCTCACCAACAGGACACATACTGTCAAAGTTGGTGACTTCACCTCTACCAGTAGACCTGTCACCAGTGGTGTACCACAAGGATCTGTCCTGGAACCTTTACAATTTGGAATCTATTTCTCAGAAGTCCAAGCTAAAATAGATGGCATTTATGGCATTTGGCTTGCTAAGTTCACCGATGATTGTAAACTAGGTGCAATCATGGAGCTCCCAGTGATGTTAACATATTACAGGAGGCGCTAATATAAACAAATGACTGGTGCCAAAGTCACGGTCTAAAACTAAATGCAAAAAAGTGCACTGTTATCAGACTTGGCAAAGCTGAATTCTTCACTAATTACAATATTGACAGCACCCCTCTAATTTCAAACTCAGTGGTTTGAGATCTGGGAACACAGGTCGACAGCAATCTGAACTTTGAATACCAGGTTTCAACAGTGGTAAGGAAAGCCTTCTACATTGTACATCTCATAAGTAAAGGCATCACATGCAGGTCTAAGGATGTTATAACTTCACTTTACTCGACCCCAGTCAGACCATTAATAGAGTACAATGCTCCCTTCTGCATATGTCTCACTAGACACCTGCAGCAACTGGAGAGAGCACAGAGGTTTCTCACTAAGAAGATACAGGACCTTCAAACCACGACCAACATGGATAGACTGAAAGCCATATCACTGTACTCTGTATCATATATGCTACTGAGAGGCGACTTGCACCTGGCCTGCAGGGCAGTCTCTGACCTCGACCTGATGGAAATGCTGCACATCTGCAAATCAAATGGCACTCGCTCTAGGATCTCAACCTTGCCAGTGACATTAACAGAACATGCTGGAAAGACAGGTATGTCTCATAGAGATTGCTGCTGTTCTTGAATAGACTTCTAATTCATGTGAAGCAAAGCTCCTCAATGACCCTATTCAAGTACAACCTGGGCAAATGGATGGGTGACCAGAAATTCACCCCGGGGGTGGCACCTATGTCCCTGATGGACAGAGGTAGTTGGTGCTGATCTGTAAAGTACAAGGACAATTGGGGCAATCTGAGATTAACATGGCTAGGCTTATAAAGGCTCTAGGGCCGCTAGCCTAGTAACCTTCTGTGAACCTATGTTGGTCTATCCCACAAAGGGACATTTACAGTTACTGGCATTTAGTTTTAACAATGATATATTACAATAACTCCATGTACAGGGAGTTATTGGATCACATCAGTCGCCTTGCTAGACAGGGGCCCAGGGAAGTAAATAGTGTGGGAAGAAATAGCCAGGGAATTGTTATGGCTAGGCTTGTATAGGCCCTAGGGTTGATAGCCTAGTACCAACCTATGAACCTGACCTTAGGTGCAAGGGTCTCCTAGGACAACTTTTCAGCCGCCCTTCCCCCCACACACATACACCCTCCAGGGATCTTGGGATCTCCATACCACGCACATTACTATTTTTTCTTTCTTTTCTCACATTTTGCTTTACTCTTCAACTTTTTTCAATTAGCCATGACTTTCTGTGTGCTCTGAAGTGCAAAACGTTTTTTTTTTCTTTTTACACAAACTTTTCATCCAATGATGGCATGAACAGAAATTATGATTAAGGAAAGAAATTCAGTGTTGCTGTTCAACTTTAGTTTCTCTTGCATCCTTTGAGCATACCTTTCCTGACCAAGACAGCACAGTAATAACTATTTAGGAAATAACTCAGATATGCCAGGGTCCAAGAAGCCATAGTAGGTGCTCTTGGGTGCATTTTAGAGCATTTTCCCAATGTTTTAATCCAATAGTAGCCTAAACAAAAATCATGATATGCCAGGATCCAAGAAGCCATAGTAGGTGCTCTTGGGTGCATTTTAGAGCATTTTCCCAATGTTTTAATCCAATAGTAGCCTAAACAAAAATCATGATATGCCAGGGTCCAAGAAGCCATAGTAGGTGCTCTTGGGTGCATTTTAGAGCATTTTCAAAATGTTTTAATCCAATAGTAGCCTAAACAAAAATCATGATATGCCAGGGTCCAAGAAGCCATAGTAGGCGCTCTTGGGTGCATTTTAGAGCATTTTCACAATGTTTTGATCCAATAGTAGCCTAAACAAAAATCATGATATGCCAGGGTCCAAGAAGCCATAGTAGGTGCTCTTGGGTGCATTTTAGAGCATTTTCACAATGTTTTAATCCAATAGTAGCCTAAACACAAATCATGATATGCCAGGGTCCAAGAAGCCATAGTAGGTGCTCTTGGGTGCATTTTAGAGCATTTTCCCAATGTTTTAATCCAATAGTAGCCTAAACAAAAATCAAGATATGCCAGGGTCCAAGAAGCCATAGTAGGTGCTCTTGGGTGCATTTTAGAGCATTTTCACAATGTTTTAATCCAATAGTAGCCTAAACAAAAATCATGATATGCCAGGGTCCAAGAAGCCATAGTAGGTGCTCTTGGGTGCATTTTAGAGCATTTTCCCAATGTTTTAATCCAATAGTAGCCTAAACAAAAATCATGATATGCCAGGGTCCAAGAAGCCATAGTAGGTGCTCTTGGGTGCATTTTAGAGCATTTTCCCAATGTTTTAATCCAATAGTAGCCTAATCCAATAGTAGCCTAAACAAAAATCATGATATGCCAGGGTCCAAGAAGCCATAGTAGGTGCTCTTGGGTGCATTTTAGAGCATTTTCACAATGTTTTAATCCAATAGTAGCCTAAACAAAAATCATGATATGCCAGGGTCCAAGAAGCCATAGTAGGTGCTCTTGGGTGCATTTTAGAGCATTTTCCCAATGTTTTAATCCAATAGTAGCCTAAACAAAAATCAGGGTCCAAGAAGCCATAGTAGGTGCTCTTGGGTGCATTTTAGAGCATTTTCACAATGTTTTAATCCAATAGTAGCCTAAACAAAAATCAGGGTCCAAGAAGCCATAGTAGGTGCTCTTGGGTGCATTTTAGAGCATTTTCACAATGTTTTAATGCAATGGTAGCCTAAACAAAAATCATGATATGCCAGGGTCCAAGAAGCCATAGTAGGTGCTCTTGGGTGCATTTTAGAGCATTTTCACAATGTTTTAATCCAATAGTAGCCTAAACAAAAATCATGAGTAAGAAAAGAATTTCGGTCTTATTTATTCTCTTTCAAGGATGACAGAAGTCGTGCACATGGCTTAATGCCCAAATCTGACAAAGTAGTAGCTCACAATAAACTAACAAGCCAACTTCAGCTAATGGAACCCTGGTTTAAAATCTCTGCTGACCGAGGCGCACAACACACTCAGGAGTGCAATATTCCCTCTTAATCTACAGTGCAGTGTCAGCAATCCATTTACCTAATATGAGAACAGAACCCACAGCCTTCTGTATCAAAGGCAAGTGTGCTACCTGTTGCTCTACTGACACTGTTCTCTGATCATGTTTATTCCTGTTAGTATAAGCAAGCTAGCCGATAGAGGTATAGTTACAACATCCTATGAGAAGAGTGTTTGGATTAATGGTGGGCTTTTCAGCATGATTTCGGGGAAACCTCATGCTCTGAGGGGGTGATAGACAGGGACCTATAACTGGCAATGATGTGATAGCTGATATTACTAAATGTGACTAGGACTTCACTAAAGTTCCAGGTTGGTATTGTGCAGGATTTGCTTTAAGATTATGGAGTTACAAATAAAGACTGAAACCCCCCACACACAGCAAGCAGACTTGAATGCATAATAGGTGGTAACCCAGGCAATGAAGGGAATGCTACTGCCATGCTGGAACCAAGTTTAAATTATTATACAAATATGAATATATTTGAGGGTATGGAAGGCCTCATGTTCTGTTATATTTTTAATTAATTTATTTACTATTTACATGTTCTGGCATCTGAATATTTAAGCATATAGCATTCAGTAGTGCTAGCTTAATGTTGCAGTAATGGGAATTTACTATGTGGGGATGTTTATAAGCCAAACTTTGCCTAAAAAGGAGCTATAAAGGCAGCAAGGATGTAAAAGCCATAATGCAAAAGGTGAAGTCTGTCCCCAGTGAAACAGGATGCCCTGTTGCTCATCCTGCCCCATGCAGAGACATACAGGAACCATGTGGAATGATACCAATAAACCAGACAATTATTAAAGTCAGTTATTTTGCCTTTGAATTTAGGCATAATTTTCAGTAAAGTTAGAATGTTGCTCAGTACTTGGGTCTTACCTTCCTCAGAGACACAAATACAGAGCCTAAGATCATTCACTCCCACATGGGTAAGTGTTAAGTCATATTTGGATTTGGATTAGTGAAGGGTCCTAAGCGCCCTAGTGATGTCCCTAAATCTAGCACCAAGTGGCATCTCTCTGTTACCCTCTCCTTACCCAGTTTAATAATTGCAGTGTCTGTGTGTGTTTCACAATGGAACTACCAGTAACCAGGACTTTACTAGGGGTTGCTGCAGGTATGGACAATCGTAAGGGTCCATGGCTGAATCACAGTGATGTCCATTTGATGTAGGAGTAGGGACAGTTGCAGACGTGGTTCTAGATGGATGGAGTTTGCTAGCTAGGTTCCTGGTGGGCTTGTACAAGGATGTTTTAACTGCCACAGCATATGTAGGTCTGGTGTTAGGCTGTTAACAGACAGCAGTTGGTGTCAAGATATTAGCTTCTAATTTTAGTAACTACTTGCATCTCTCACAGGTGTGTGATAGAACTAGGGAGCTGTGAAGTAAAAGTGAAGCAGTTACCTGTCTCTGAAGAGAAGAGGGGTAGAGCCCTGGGTGTGACCCAGGCAGCTGGGGTTTGATTAGCAGCCCTGGCACTGGAGGAGCCAGAGCGAGAGGAGAGAAGATTGAAGGAGCATAGACTGGGGGGGGGGGTGGATGGTGTTTGTGTGCAATGAGCAGCAGCAAGGACAGTGCAATCTCCCTGGTGGAGACTGGAGGGATCACCACTCATGCTGCATGGGGAAGGGGGGACCTGTTTGGAGGAAAGATTCCTTATGGAAGTGAAGGGGCCCTTTTCACACATTGCTTAGTCTCTTCCAGGCACCATGATAAGTGTGCACATAGTTATGGCCAGGAGAAAAATGGCAAATCTTCAAACTATCCATGATGACTGCTTAGATGATGCCCCCCTCTCTCTCTCTGCACTTGTCCTGTGAAGGGAACAAATGGGCTGATAGATCTAGACAGGGTATAATGATTAGCAGGCAGTGGGGGGCAAAAAAAAACAAAAAAACAAGGCAGTTGTCACACTGCCTCATTACACCCAATGCTAATAGACTGGCTAAACAAGAAATTAGAGCAGACTGTGCCTCCATGTTGGCAGGAGGTGTTTTATGAGTGCTAATTTTAGGGACAGAGTATTGTTGTCTAGATGGTTAAATACCTAGATGGTTATAATGGGCAATACTGAAGCAATAGCTAGATGCAGAGACAATATCTAGACAGTGACACTGGGCACACAAATACATTCTACAATAAACAGATTAATACTTAAAGGTACAATTTAAAATACCAAAGAGCAATTCCAAACTATAGAAGGTATATATTTGAGTGGTAGAAACACAATATCAGAATATCTTATATGTGCCTGTTCTAAATCCAAGCACACATGTAGTATATCAACTGTGTGCATATCCTATGTCCACTGAATGCCCAAACTACATCCATTGCATGTCTATGTAATGTCCATTACATACCTGTTCTATATCTATTGTTTCTGCCATATGCAGCCCATAGTTATGCATGTTCAGTGCATAGCTCTGTCATATTCACTGCATGCCTGTGGTGCACTTATTATATGCCTGCAGTGTGTTCACTGCACTTCTCAGCTGTGTACACTGTATACTTGCATTGGATTCATATCAAGTCTGCTATTTTAAAAGCAATCAGAGGCCTACTGGCGCCAATGGCATAGAGGTTCATTTAATGGCTCATGCTGCTGGTGGCACTTGGCAGGGAAGGACATGGCCATTCTAGGGTGGAGAGAAAGGCGGAGCAGGTCTGCAATCCCTTGAAGGATGAATGTCAGTACAAAGAGCATCCTGGGAGTGATAGGCTTTTGGCTCCCTGAGCCACAGGTTGGCAGTAGCCTTTAATAGTGAGTGCACAGGAGTGTGAACGTACAAAGGAGACAGTATAATGGCTCCCCACAGTGATGCAGACAGCTTATTTCCCCCAGCCCAGTGGTTGGGTTAGGGCTATAGAAAATACCCTTTGTTGCTGGGATGCTGGTAAAGGCACAATAAATCCTCATGGCTGCCTGTATGACAGCCCCCCCCTACACTCCAGATGGCTGCTACTTCATACAGTACTGGGGTGTAGTCTCTCATTCAGAGAAATGGGTGCAGTGAGCCTGAATGGGGATTAATTGATGGTTGGCAGACATAGAGGCAAAATCGACCTGAATAAAAATGGCAGAAGCTTGCCATACTATGCAGAGAAAAGGCTTTTATCTCCAGCTATACTAGAAAAACTACAAGCTATGTTTTGCTGCTGCCTTGGATTCTTTATGCTCCCATATACTAATATTGTCTTGGCCACCATATATACTCTGGGATTAACTTATAATAATAATGCGTATTTTGCTATTGGTATACCCTTCCAGTCTCACCTCTGTGAAGCTTTAAGCAAGCTTATGTGGTGAGAAATGCCTAGCTACTTGAAGCTCACCCAGCCAGTACTACAATAGCTCATAGGCTATTTTACTACACTAAATGCCTAGCAGTATCTAACATATTAAGAGGGTATGTCACCTTAAGACCACTTTGCTTCACAGGTGTCTCCATCTACCATTAGGCAGGTAGATTTAGCCTATGGTGTTTGCATTGCAAGACAATGGGAAAAAAAATTCTTAAAGTACCAGAGCATTCTTCAAGATAGTTATTCAAATTAGTCATCAAGCTGCACCTAGAGTGTAACTGCGGGATTATTTGAACTAAATAGACAGGTAGTCACAGATCGCCTTCCAAGCCTCCATTCTATATATTTTAATTTCGTTTGAACCTCCATCCTTCCCGTCAATCCCCTTCCCACACCTCTCTGCTATTGAAACTTGTTCATTACTATATCTTGTCACCAGAAAATATTCTTCCTCAGCATCATCCATCTTAACATCCCGTTTCTTACCACTATTGGTTTCCTTGTACTTTACAAGTTTGTTTCTCTCTGTCCTCCTGTCTTCTGTTGGTTTCCTTGTACTTTACAAGTTCGTTTCTCTGTCCTCCTGTCTTCTGTTGGTTTCCTTGTACTTTACAAGTTTGTTTCTCTCTGTCCTCCTGTCTTCTGTTGGTTTCCTTGTACTTTACAAGTTCGTTTCTCTCTGTCCTCCTGTCTTCTGTTGGTTTCCTTGTACTTTACAAGTTCGTTTCTCTCTGTCCTCCTGTCTTCTGTTGGTTTCCTTGTACTTTACAAGTTTGTTTCTCTCCATCCTCCTGTCTTCTGTTGGTTTCCTTGTACTTTACAAGTTCGTTTCTCTCTGTCCTCCTGTCTTCTGTTGGTTTCCTTGTACTTTACAAGTTTGTTTCTCTCTGTCCTCCTCTCTTCTGACTCTTACTTTCCTGTAGTAACTCCTAACCCCTTTCTCTTTCCTTTCTTCTCTTGTTTCTTTCAAAAAATTCTGTTTGATATTAACCACATTTCCTTCTGCCTTGCTCTGGTACATAAAATCTCATTTCAGAATGAGCGTCACCTTATTTCTAAGCGTTATCAGGTAAATTATGTGCATACTCTAGCCACAGTCTGCTTTCACTGGCTTTGTTTTATATATTTGTATTTTGTCTGCATTTTACCAAGTAGAACACCAAGTTTACTGCCCATAAATTTTCTATTCTTTGTATATAAAGATATCGTTAATTCATGTCTGGTTCAGTGTACAATGTACAAATGATATTGATGCATTTTTTTGCTTGAGATCAAATATCGTTATTGATATTTCAAAGGTCATAGTACAGTTGTTTCTGTGCAAATATTAACATGACTAAACTTGAGCTATTGCTTGCTCACTGTTGACACACTTACTTGTTTTCTTCATTGTCACAGCACACTCTGTACATTCCTATATATAATTCCTATATATATATATATATATATATATATATATATATATATATATATATATATATATATTATTTGTGCTGCTCTAAAGATAGTTATATTGTGGGCTTATTAGCAAGTCTTGTGTGTTTGCAGTCTTCTTTCTCAGCCTCCACTGGAGATGGGTTATATCCATTTGGGCCACCTTTCTACAAATAAAAGTAAATTAATAAAATAAATCCAGCCCATACCTGTAATATATCAGTTACACTCATACCCCATCAACTCTACACCTGTGCTATATCAAATGCATGCACTGCTGCATTTCCTGCATATTTGTGCTATATCCACTGCAAGTGTATTGTTGCATTCTTTGCATACCTATTCTAAATCCATTACGTGCATGCATGCATGCATTGCATTCATTGCACACCTGTGCTATATGAACTGCCTGCATCAGTCATATTCACTGCCCACCTGTTCTATAGTCATTGCACACCTGTACTATGTGATCTACATGCATATGCCACATTCACTGCACATCTGTGCTACATGAACTGCATGCATGGGTCACAGGTTCTGCATACCTGAGATATATCTGCTGCATGCACGTGCTGAATTCACTACACATCTGTGTTGTATGAACTGCATACGTGTACTGGATTCACTGCACAGCTGTGCTATATCAGCTACTTCACCTGTGCTATATGAAGTGCATATATATGCTGCACCCACTTGCTTACTTGTGCTGTATCCACGTATCCACTGCATGCATTTGCTGCATTCACTGCATGCCTGTGCTATATCTACAACATGAACAGCTTGCAAGTACTGTATTCACTGCACATGTGTTACATCAGATACATTCATATTCTTTATATAGCTCTCTCACTCATAACATCCAACTCTCAAAGGCTTCATAATGACCTGTTTGAGGGAAGAGTTGCCTTATAGGAGCTCTCAGATTTGCTGGATGGCACATAAAGAAAGAGTAAGGAGCTGGTGTGTTGTTTCCTTTGGCTGAGTCAGGTTTCTTACTTAACCAGGACGTCCCCACCCTCTGATAAATGATCAGCTTGCTGTCAAAATGGGGCCTGTGAGAGTGAGGCAGAAGGTGTGTTTCCAACACCTAAACCAGCTGCTGTGCTATGCAGTGCTTTACAGGCCAAAGTCATGTGCCTGAAAATCGTCTGTCAAGGCTGTGCCTGTCCATCTGGCAGAATCTAATCAACACTCTCACCCTAGGGGGTAAAATGACACTGGCTATTCATTCATATCCCCTCCCAACCCTAACCTCCAGCACCCAGGCCCACATAGTCAAACCCGGGTTGCTGGGACTTCAGTCTTGGCTCCACTCTGTGCCACATTACCAGTACACCTTCAGTAGATTGATTACAGATCTGCACTTATGCAGGCATAGGCTATATCTAGTGTATGCCAGTGCTGTATCCACTGCACATCTGTGCTATATATCCAGTCTATATCTGTGCGATATTTCTTGCAAATTTGTGCTGTATCTAGCACGTGTCTGTATTATATACACTGTACATATGTAGTATTCTCCGGTGTATGCCTGTACCATATCCATTGCATGCCTGTACTGTATACAATGCACACCCACATCCTTATTCACTGTACAACTGTATTCTATGCATTGTATTACTCTACTATATGTCCAGTGCACAACTGTGATGTGTCCTTTGCACATCTGTGATATATCCACTGCACAGCAATATTATATCCACATCATAACTGTGCTCTATCCACTGTTTCCTTGGGGGGCTTCTCTACAATTGTCAGTTATACCTGATGACACAGCATTTTTCAGACTCATTTTTCTTCCAGAAATTCACCAACAATCTTGGATTCAGATAAATGCAAATAATGCTGTCTCTAAATGGAAATTTCTACCCTACAGAATAAAAATAAATATAGATGTGGAGCAAAGTCCCCCACAACTCCCTGTATTTTCCACACTCTCAAAACTTAATATGTCAACTCTGTGTTCAGTGCTCTTATGAATAGGCAGTATGTGCTGTAAAGGGTGACTACTTGCATTTGAGGAAGTTCATTTTAAGTGTGTTTCTCAGGAACTGGGATTTTCAGCAAATCACAGTTTCAGAGAATGCATTCATTAAAACATACATTAACAATTTATTTATTTTTATTTTTATTTATTTTACATTTGTTGACCGGGCTAGTCCAGCTGGATATATGTCCATTTTCAGTAGAAGCCCGTGGAGAAAAGCTCCACGTAACACAGTATTATTTCTATTATATGACAGTTTTTACAGATGCAGGTACATTACAGATTTTAGCAATTTTTTACAATTCTGACCTTATGACTGTTATTGCCACCATACACGTACTACATACACACTCATACTACATTCACATCTGTGCTGCATTCCTTGCATGACCATGCTACATCCATTGCATATGTGTACTATATCACCTACTTTCATGTACTATACTGTAAACATCTGCACTATAATCAGCAGCACATGTCTAATATATGTGCTATATGCACCGTTGGTGTACTCACTGTATGTAACCCTAGGCTGGAAGTAACAAACAATAAAAAAGAAATAGGTGCCTGACTTGGGATAAACCATCAACTATCTAGCAGTTTCTTTTTGTTCTCTCAACCGGAGTTAAAAAGCAGTGTGTTGGCTCATCATGAAGACAAACGAAACAGAAGAGCTGGGTCAGGAAAATGTCAGCAAGGCTGGAGGAATTGGAAGAGGCTGAATAAATACACTGAAAAGCTGACTGGCGGAGGAGGGCACCTCACCTTCCACTTGCAGAGTATAATTTCATGGTGGTCTGTGTCACTGCTACAGGAACTGTTTTTGAGAACCATTCACCTCCTTCTGGCATAACATGATGTGATGATAGTACCTTCAGGGTGGCTACAAATAAGTTCTAATGGTGTAGCACAGTGACAAAAACATTTCAAGATACCATGCCTCCTTGAAGCATTAGCATAAAAGCTGTAGGAATCGGTCATAGCTCAGTCATTCTTTTCTTGTTCATAAATGATCTTTCCCATGACCTACCTACACTTAATGTCATAAGTTATGCCAGCAATTTGCTTGTCCTGAAAGCAGGGAAGAATTCTCCAGACATACAAAAGACCTAAAAAATATTTCACTGGCCTTTGACAGTGGTCCTTTTACAATAAGCTGGTAACTAATTTGACAAAAAACCCCTGTAATGATGACTTTTGGAAACATACAAAAACTTTCAGAAATCTCCCCAATGCAGATTGAAACTCAGATTCGTATCTGCTCAATAGCAGGTTGCAAAGCATAGTTATATTGACATTTTATTAGAGTAGACTTTCCTTTAAGGTCCACGTTCATGCATTTGTTCATTCATCTATTTACTTATTTCCTTGTTTTAACAGGATGATTACTGAGCTCATAAGAGGACCTTTTCAGTGGAAGCCTAGGGAGAAAACCTCCAAAAGTCTAAAATAATGTACATTGCAACACAAAAACAATATTGAAACATTTGCAGTGAAACAATGCAATGTAACTACAACCAGCACAAATAAAATAAAATAAAAATAATATTCGTTCTGGGATAATATTCTATAGTTTAGCCATAGATACAGAGTATCAGTATATGGAGCATGTTGGAAACACTGTAACAACATAAGGTTAGCTATAAACTAGCTGGGCAAGCTGCAAAACGCACGTGGTTACCTTCTAATGCTGAACTCACATTTGTCTTGTTACAGTCGACTCTTCTCACAATTATTGCTTTGTCCAAACCCCATTGATGAAACTGTTGTTCCATTCACTAAATAGAGCAAAGGGCATATCATTGTTTTTTACTTCACCTCTCTAATTAATAAATATAATAAATAATGCTGACCACAGACTAGATGACCAGGTTTTAAAGAACTGGCTGAGAAAAGCAGAAATGTGTCATTAATGGCAAGGTGTCCAGTTTCAGGTCTTAAGGAAGGAGTGGAGTTTTCTACCACAAACGTGATTTCTGGTAGAAATTATATGGCTAGCCTGACACAGACGAGTGATCTGCTGGGCATGCTTGAAGACAGCATGGAAGCACTTGTGTAGCTAGTCTTTACATGTGGTGCATGCCTGGCATTAGTTTTTTTTTATTATTACCATAGCAGGTGATGACTATCTTGTGCTGTAGACTTAGTGCCCACTACTCTGGTTAAGAGTAGCTCTTTCCAAAAAGGAATTCTACTAGTGTGGTGATATGGTGCTGTGCCAGATATGCTGTGGGTGCAGATTAATCAATAGGACACTGAAGGTGATTTTAGGTGGTTAAGCTGATGGTGGGAAAACAAAAAAGTGAATACCCAGTAAAACAGAAGGTAAAGGGCACCCAAATTATTTTGATCTGGGCCAGATAAAGAAGGTATTAAAAAAAAAGGATAAACAGACTGATGAAGGACGTGTGGCCAGTGATGTTGTCGTTCAGAGTAATCTGGAGTAGTGGATGGCAGGCCACGTGCTCCACTGAAGCATACCCACTAGGAGCCAAAGAATAAGCTCCAATCATGAAAAAAGCATACTGTGAAAACATCAGTCCCTGAATATTTTTATATAAGTTCATAAACAGAACTGTCATATTATTAAAAGTTTTCTGATTTTATATGGAGGAGGTCATTAGTTGAGTAAATACAATCAAAACTACACAACATAAACTAATTAGCAAATGCAACAGTGATAATCATAGAGAAAAAGTGGTGGAGAATGTCATAAAGTATTTGTTATGTACTTTGAGGAAACTCACACAGAGATTTCAAGGAACATCCTGAAGCCACTTTATGGTAAAGCACAGAGTGTTGCTTGAGCATAGATGTTGAAGCGAATATATAATCACCACATATTCATATAGGAATAATCAGATCTGTCCTTTCATCTCTCTGAAATATTCTAAGCTGTTCATCAACTTTTTCCATCACTGCAAAATGATAGTGACCTACTTTGTAAAGCTTTAGGGTGCGATCCTATGTCGCCAAATTGGCTACCTTAATACATTGCAGGCTTCCAAGTTTATTTAATTATCTATCTATCTGTGTATGTTAAATGGATTACTGGGTTGTTCTACTGACCCCTTTCAGCTACAACTTAAGATATTAGGTGATCACAAAAGTGCAGACAATTATCATAGGATTGTTTTAAGCCTAGCCATTTCATCCCAAATGTAATACCATATTTTATTTTTATTTTACATTTGTTGACCGGGCTAGTCTAGCTGGAGATATTTCCATTTTCAGTAGAGGCCCGGGGAGAAAAGAAAATATCATAGTGTTTGTAAGAAAGTTAAAAACTATAAGTCTACAGCTTCCTATAATTACTAAATGAGTTAGTTTACCAGTTCATACAGTTACAGTCCAAGAAAACTTATACAAACATAAAATACTTTGTATGATAAAGATACTAAATGATACTATATAAAATAATTACTACCACACACAGTCATAGTTGAAAACTTTGAATAAAGATAAAAATACGCTGAGAATAAGGGAAGGTAGGAGGGATAAGTTTATGAGAGGAGCAAGTAAGACAGTAAGTAATTTGGAAGACAAGGGAAGTCAGTGAGAAGTAGGAGGTAGTTCAAAGTAGAGTATAAGTAGTGGAAAGTTAATCAGGTTTATTACAGGAGCACAGCCAGTGGTTTTGGAAGTGCAGTTTAATGTTTTGTTTAAAAAGAGGCAATGATGTAATCTTTGTTATGTTGCTAGGTAATAAATTCCATTTTGTACCTACTGAATTTGTAAAAGGAGTCACCAGCAGTGTTATTAGATTTTATAGAACTAGTCAATAGTTTACTAGAGGAGCGGAGAGAGTTAAGGTTGTTATAGGGATTAAGAGTTGAGAGAGTATAGTGTTCTTAGGTTGGTACAGAATTTTATGGGCAATAGTGAGTTGTTGGATTGCAAGATAGTTTTGAAACTCTAGCCAGCCTAGAGGTTTTAGGTTGAGACAGTGGTGTGTTCTGTAGGGGTTACCGCAGGTAGCCAATTTGGTAAGGTTGTTTTTCTTGAGGTTGGTAAAGATGGGAGAAGCATAGAGAAGAGTAGAAAGAAGATGGGAGAGCAATCCTAGTTCTAGTGGAAGGTGTCAGAAATGGTCTAATGCGAAATAAGGATCCTATTTTTCTATTGACAAGTTTTATGGAGTTGTTAATGTGTTGGCTGAAAGAGAGATTATTATCAATTGTAATACCTAACAGTTTAGTGGTAGAGTCGGGAGAAATGACAGTGGCATTGTTGGAGGAGATGGTGAAGGTTAAGGGGGGGTTTTGGTAGTGGGGGTGAAGAGGAGAAGTTTAGTTTTTTTAGCATTTAATAAGAGGAATCTACTAGAGAACCATGTTTCAACGGTATTAAAGATTTTTTGAGTATGAGAGATAAGTTCTGAGGTGGAAGATGCTGAGCAGATGAGTGTGGAATCATCGGCATATTGAATGCAGGTAGCTTGAGGGATTATTGTTTGGAGATCATTAATGAAGAGAGAAAAGAGAAGTGGGCCAAGAATGGAGCCTTGTGGAACTCCGATAGAAACAGGCAAAAGAGAAGAAATGTGGTTATTCCAGAGAACTGCTTGTTTTCTGTTTGTAAGATAAGAATTAAACCATCTAATGGCAGGGATATCAAAAGATAGGGATTCAAGAGTATTGATTAATAAAGAGTGGTTAACCATATCGAATGCTTTGGAGAGGTCAATGAAGATGGCAGAAGAGTGTAGGTTGTTATTACGGTTCAGATTAATAGTGTCTACAAAGGAAAGCAGGGCGGTAGTAGTACTATGATATGGTCTGAAGCCGTGTTGACAGTTAGCTATGATGTTGTGGAGAGAGAGGTGTTGTACAAGCTGATGGTGGATACATTTCTCCATAATTTTGGCCAGAGGAGAGAGGAGAGCAATAGGTCTATAGTTGGAATAGTCTATGGAGTTGCCACCTTTATGGAGTGGGATAATGTGAGAGACCTTCCAGATATCTGGGATGATTCCTTCTTTGATTGTCCTATTTATGAGAATGGAAATAGGATATGCGATAACCTTGGCAGCTTTTTGTAGAAAGAGTGAGGGTAGCTTGTCAGCAGAGGGGGTACAAGGTTTTAGTTTGAGAAGGAGTCTATATATGTAAGATGTAGAGATTGGATGTAGAGAGAATTTAAAGGAAGAGTTTGTAAGGTTACAAGGTGTGTGTGAGTTATTGGCATTTAGTTGTTTAGCAAGAGCTTGTATAGTTTCAGTGAAGAATGTATTGAAGGCATCTGCATAGAAATGCTAGTCATACCATACTATAGATATACTCAACCATAGAAATGCTAGTCAATACCCAAGATTGCATTTAGTGAGAACTGCCCATGACAGTTACAAATTGTGTTATATTGCTGTTTAACCTTAATGATACAAAAAGCCAGTACAATTTTATGTAAACTATTTGGCATTTTCAATACAATGTAATAATAAAAAGTATTGTTTGACAGAGGTAATGTTTTACATATTAATGTTAGACTTCATAGCATATAATGGGAAGTTCAGAAGAAGCTTAGTAAAGGGACAAAGAAAGGCAATAGAAAGCAGAAAGGAATATAAATAAATAAAATGTATTAATATTTACATACACATGCTTTTCACTTTATGTGGTCTAGTAACATTTAAATGTTCTAACATCTTAAATCATGCAAAGGCTTGAAAGGGAATTCCAGATGGAAAGAAAGATTTTATTAAGTTGCAGCTATGCAATCCTACAAGTAGTTGCATTTGTGCTTTTTCATGGGGCGGCTTAGCGACTTTTTCCTAAATGCGTGGTAGACTGTATGAGATGTAAGAGTACCTGGTGGAACATTCCATGCCATCAGACAGATCTTAGAAAAGGCTTTCCTACCAAACTCCTTTCTAAAGGGTGGGTGGGGCAGTAAGATAGTGCTGTCAGCAGTGGATCTGAGTCAGTATGCAGATACCTCGGTATGTACCTTTGAGGTGAGGGGGACAGTATTCATTAAAGAGAAGTTTAAACATGAGTTATTCATTCATTCATTCATTCATTCATTCAATGTGCAGTAAATCATACAGTAACAGGTCAGAGGATGCCTTGTACGTCAGACTGAGGTCACCTCTTAGCAGTGTGTAGGCTACCAAGTACAGTGAGAAGGCTTTGAGTTGGTCTGTGTAGGGCATGTTGTTTAGGCCATTTATATTTGTTACATAAAATAAAAAACTGAACAGAATCACCACGGCTAAAGGAAAAACTTTAATACGTTAATATAATTTCTATTTGTTTACTGGGGTAGTGCACTGATCAATACTGACCAATTTCAGGCTCAGCTCGAAATATAAAATATTTCATAAACAAAAAATACAGAAATGTAAGGAATAACAGAGTAGTTCAGACTAGTCACACAGAAGAGAACTGTGTCATACATTCTGGTGAACAAGCACAGTGTATTGTACAATCATACAAAATGTAATGTACAATATATACATTAGTTTCTAAAGTGGAGGATCAACCTTCAGTGTTAACATGGAGTGCCACCCTTGCAGTGATTGGTAACCAACTGATTTTTGCAAAGTGCCGCAATGGTGTTCTCTAATGTTGGACTGTGTAATTAAACAATGTCCAAAATACACACCCAATACCAGAACACAAACAGTGGAACAACAAAACCGGAGAGATGAGCCAAAAAACTGTTTGATGTGGATATCTTGCCATTAAAACAGAATTTCGTATTTTGGCTCATCTCTCTGGTTTTGTTGTTCTAATTAAACAATGTATTATGTCCTTCCTTATATCACTGTTGCAATATTCTAATATTGGCCAGAGTACCAAAGCCAAAAACCTTCTACATTCTTTTACATCCGGTATATGACTTTAGCCCATGTGTATAAGGGCTACATAAGTGGATGCAGGAGCATAAGATCTATAGACTATCTTTCCTCCAGTCCAAATGCAGGATCTTCACTCCCATTGGTCTGTTTTCTGCATCACTGTTAGCTGTCTCCGTTGCCTGGAATTATTCAGATAAGTGCCCCATTGGGGAACCATCATTTTTCCTTCATTTTCTCTTAAGATTTGTTATTGTTGACTCTGAGGGGATAGTGTTACTGTGGTAGGCAGATACCTTATAAGGACCTCCACTTCTCTTGTCTGTTCAGTCTAAGGGCTTAATACGATTACAGAAACTGTCAGATCTGCCAATCATTTGTTCCTAAAACCCTCTGTACTCAGCTTTCTTCTTTAAATACATACTCAGAGACCAAATGTCTGAAGCACCTCATGCAAACTAATATGACAGAAACCTCGACCTTGGATGTCCCACTTGCACCTAAGAAGTTAAAAAAAAAATAGATCTTAACCTTCTGCTGCCTAGTCTGATTTGGATGCCCCATTGAGATGCTGCAGGAATATGAGGTACTTCTGACTCTTTCTCAGACACACAGAACTGTGACCCTACAAGAAGCCTGTATGATGTCTGACTCCTGCCCATCCGACTACACTGCTCATACCGATATGGCTGAGAAGGGAGAACCAATGATGATAATTTCTGCTGACCAGAGGGCATTTCTGAAATTCTTGTTAGGGAAGAGGTGCCTGGTACTTTGAGGTCCATCAGGCTTCTGGCTTGACACACTTTGTTAGGGCTGACATCACTCCTAAGAAAAAGAAACAGGAAACCAAGCATGTTTCTCCTAGTGAAACATCTGAAGAAAAGGAATGGGTTGAATTCTCACTGGGCCTATACAAGGATATTTTGTCTTTGAAACTTTCTGTATTCCTTTCTTTTCCTTCAATCCCCCGCACTGCAAGCAAACAACATGAAACTTTATTTGAGGAAGAATCTGATTCAGATGAAGATTCCTTAGCATACTCATCACAAATCCATTCTCCAGGACTGCTTGCTTCTGATGAGGAGAACACCTTGTCCCCTGACTTCCTTACTGAAGAAATTTCTTTTGGGGAGACTGTCACTAAAATGATGGAATATTTTGATTGGGAATCTAATCAGGTGACTGGCAGCCACGGTGGTGCAGTGGTTAGCATTGTTGCCTCGCAGCTAGAGGTTCTCCGGTTCGATCCTCGGCTGGGGTGCCTTCTGTGTGGAGTCTGCATGTCCTCCCTGTGGTCATGTGGGTTTCCTCTGGGTGCTCCGGTTTCCTCCCACATCCCAAAGACATGCTGCAGGTGGATTGGACACTCTAAATTGGCCATAGGTGTGTGTGTGTGTGTGTGTGTGTGTGTGTGTGTGTGTGTGTGTGTGTGTGTGTGTGTGTGTGTGTGTGTGTGTGTGTGTGCCTTCTGTGGAAGGTTGGGCTCCGGGCTGGCAACGACACTGTAAAACTCCACTGCCAATCATGAGCAGACAGGTGATCCACTGTGGCAACCCCTAACCGGGAAATACTGAAAGAAGAAGAAGAAGAATCTAATCAGGTGACTAACATACTAAAAGATACTATAATTTTCTGGAAGTTGGGATTCCTATGCTTTCTCCTGTTCCTCCTAGATGCCTTCTGCAATGCTTTTGAATCCACTTGTAATTGTCCAGACTCCCAGACTCCAGCTCCCAAGAACCCTAACAGGCTTTAGAAGGTAACTGATGACCTGAAGTTTCTCTACAAAAACCCTGTAGCAGATCCTATTTTTTTCTCCACTGATAAACTGACTCAGCTTCTACCAGCAGTTAATATATTGCCAAAGGACAGAGAGTATAGCCATGGACATGTATGATAAGAAGGTTTACACCACTGTTACTCTTGCCTTTAGGGCCTTAAATTACCAAGCTCAAATGACAAAATACCTGTCATCCATTTTAGGGGACTTAAAACTATGCTAAACTTCAGGCTTCTGGCACTAAGCAACAAGTGATGTCTATGCTTGACAAGCTACACAAGTAGCCAGTCATTCCATTAAATGCAGCTTTGATGTTGCAGAAGCTTCATCCAGGGCTGCATCCATTGAATCTGTTATTATAAGATTTGCTTGGCTTCACCTACAGCTTCTCCCTGAGGATGTTAAGACCAAGATTTTGGATTTTCCCCTTCCACAGGGCACTCTTATTTTGACCTTCTGAGGCAGAACTTTTCAACATTCTGCAAGAGAAAGGTAAAATGATGCAGGACTTTAAACAGGCTTTTTTCATGTCAGTACCTAGGTGTCAAAGGAATTACCCTAATAAGTTTATTTCTTTTGTCTGCCGGAAGTAGAAACCCACATAGAAAGGCAGGAACTAACGTAAGAAAAGATTTCATGAGAAAACTATCAGAGATTCCAAATCTGGAAAAGTCCTTTTTTCAAACAAATCAACTTCCACCTATCTGCTGCCTTTCCATCCCTTTCTTGGTCCAGGAATTCCCTTGTCAAAAAGACTAACTTTGTCCCTTCCAGCCTGGGAATTCATCACTACAGGCAGATGGGTATTATCCATCATTTCTCAATGGTTACAAGATATCTTGGAGAGAATTTCCATCTATGAGGGGAATTTCCCCTCCTCCTTCCAACCAGGTTCACCTCCTTCCACCCCTTTTGTAGGATCTCCTTGACCAGGGGGCACCATAGAGCTGATGCTCCACCAGCACCTAGGAAAAGGCTTTTATTCAAGACTCTTCCTGGTCCCAGAAAAATAGGGCACTTGGAGGCCCATTATGGACTAATCCCACCTCAACACCTTTCTAGAAGTACTATCTTTCAAGATGCTCTCCCTACAAACTCTACTTCCTCTTATCCTTTCCAAAGCCTTTCTAGTTTCCTTAGTCTTGAAGGATGCATACATTTTCACCCCATCTGCAAAAAAAAATCCTCAGATTGTCTGATTTTTTTATCACACTTTCAGTTCTCTGCTTTAACCTTCAGTTTATCTTCTGCTCACAGGGTTTTCACAAAGTGCCTTGCCCCAGACATTCCCTTTCACAGAACACAGGAAATACAGATTTTCCCAAACATGGACAATCTCCTTATCCAGGCCTCCTTCCAGGACACCATATGGCCATCTCTCAGTTTCACAGTCTCACTTCTGAAAAGACTGGGGATTACCTTCAACCTCTAGAAATCTTCTCCAACCTCCTCCCAGGACCTGGTGTTCTTGGATTGCAGACTAAATACCTGTCTTATGACAGCTTTTCTCCCCCAGGAGAAAGTTCAGAGCCTCTCCACCTTTTTCCAGTCCCTAGTTCTCTTTCAGTCCACCCATGAAAGGGAAATTCTAAGAACCTTCAGATACATGACAGTAAACAATCCCATGGTACTATTTGCAAAACTACCCATAAGTAAGATCCAGCACTACCTGAAATCTCTTTGGTGTCAGTCACCCACTGGACTTCCAACGTTCCCTCTTACCCTTTCTGAAGAAAGAGTTACAGTGGTAGATTTCTCAAATCTAATTCAGTCAGGGCTTTCCCTTCTGTCCACTCACTCCCAACCAGGACCTACGCACAGATGCATCAGATCTGGTATGGGGAGCATGGATGCACTCTTCAACAGTTCAGGGCCAGTGGTCCCTAAAACAGATGAGGGAACACATCAATGCCAAAAAAAGGGCCCTTATTCAGGCATTTCTGTGTTTTATCACCTATGGAAACCAAGGCCTCTCAGGGTTTTCACAGACAACACCACATTAATGTGGTATATCAACAAGGGGAGGGAACACGTCCTACCAGCTGTGTAGACTAGTGCTTCTGGCATGGCATCAAACTATAAAAGCAAATCCATCCTTACAAGTAGTTTACATTCCATTTGAACACAGTGTTCACACCAATTCTCTAAGGAGATCCATGGAAGATCCTCATGAATGGATACTAAATAGAGAGGTCTTCCTGGACATAGTCCATAGATGTGGCATTCTTCAAATAGACTTATTTGCCTCTGCACACAACAGACAGCTCAAGCTGTTTTGCTCCAGGACACCTTGTCTCCATGCCTGGAGGATGGACATCATGTCTTTTTTCTGGGACAGGAAGTACCTCTATACCCCCCAATCCAAAGGTCCTACTGAATATCCAATGAGATAAACTGAAAAATCTTGCTAGTAACTCCCTTCTGACCCAGACAGCACTTGTAGTCAGGGGCCATCACTCCAAGCTACCCTACAAAGTGGACTTACACAGAAAAAGGTGGTTCTGATTTATCCCAACTTACAGGGTCTCATCCTGACACTGTGGATGAGAGAATCTTAATTTATTTCAGATATTTGTTTTAAGTTTCCTGAGGATGTGCTTCAGGTGCTCCAGGAGGTGGGAAAACCTACCATTAGACTTACCATTAGAAATCCTTACATATTCAAATGGAAACAACATTAATAAATATTACCTGTGGCAGGCACCATTTTTAAAACTACAACCACCCTTTGTCACTATCATATGTTCATTTATCAGTTTACTCTGTTACCTGATTGTTTCCAGCCCCCTCATAAGAGCAACTAATAGGGTCTCTACCCACTTCGCTCCCCACCCTGCCCCCTATTCCCTCCCGCCCCCAGTGGTCCTACCTTTATTACACTCGCAAACCCCTCCCATCTTTCCAATAGCCAACCACAGTGCTAACCCAACACTACCTCCTCCATCTTCCCACTACTATGACACCTCCTCAACTAACATGTACAAGCATACCTTACCTATGCTCACTGCATGCACTCTCCTTGCATATCTTACATCCTACCAAAGCTTCATCATCCCCCCACTCAACCACTACGACTGTACTACTACTCATACCACCAGTCATGTCACACCCTCACTCAGCTCCCCTCCCACCAACTCAAGTGACTTCCTTGTTGTTGTTGTTGTGTCTTTCGGCTTTTCCCGGTTAGGGGTCGCCACAGCGGAACTCCGGTCCGCTAATGATTGGCAGTAGATTTTTACGTGCTGAGTTGCCGGCCCTGAAGCACAACCCATTCACGCATGTCTCCACAAAGAAGACGTTCTAGCTGAGAATCAAACAGGACAACGTCTAACTGTGAGGCGACAATGCTACCGCAGCACCACCACCGCAGTACCAAGTGACTTCCTTCTACTAAGCCTAAATATTAGAAGTATATCCAACAAAGTCCATGAACTCCATACCACCATAGACTTGTACTCCCCAGATATAGTCATCCTGGCTAAAACCTCACATTACCAGTGAGCAAATATTCCCTACCGGTTATGGCATACTAAGAGTAGACCGGCTAAACAAGAAAGGAGGAGGTGTAGCTATAATATTTAAACAGCATCTAAACATCCAGATCTTAAAATCATCAGCTCCACAAATAGGCAATGAAGAAATAATATATACCAACCTCAAAATAAACCAAAACAAAACCATCAGCATAATTGGATGCTACTTCCCACCTGGACAAAACATCCCTCCACTAGAAAACCTCCTCAGTTGGTCTACCCACCATCTCCCCCAAGAAACTATAATTTTAGGTGATTTCACTATTGACTGGCAGTCCTGTTCTGGCAACCATCCAACCCATCATGTAAACCTTCATGGCTTCACCCAACTAGTCCAGTCGCCAACCAGGATAAATAAAAACTCCAGCAAGCACACTACCCTGGACTGGATACTAGTCAGTAAGAGCCCCCAGTCATATATAACAGGCTGCTTATCAGATAGCCTCGGTGATCACTCCCCAACATTCCTACTCAGAAAATACCTATACTAAGCTAAACCTGTAATCTACCATCAAATACATAAAAAACTAAGCTTTAACCCACTCACATTCATCTCATCCCTCAAAGAATGTAACTGGCATCCTCTAAAGTACCTCAATCTTAATGACGCAGTTGAATTTTTTAATACTACCTTCCTGAGCATCCTTAATTACCATGTCTCCATAAGACTTTCCAGAACAAAAGCACAACCCTCCCCATGGCTACAGAAAACCGCTAAGTCAGAAATGAAAAACAGGGATAAAGCCTGGGAGCACTGGTGCAAAACCAAAACCCCTCAACTAGACAGAAATTCCTAGAACTACGCAATAGAGTCAAAAATCTAATAAAACAGGACAAATTCCAATACTACCAGTCTGCCCTAGACTCCTCCCAACACAGCCCCAAACAATTCTGGTCTCCATAAACTCCATCCTTCACCCAGGTAAAGTCAGTACCCCTCCTCCTAACATCCCTCACACCTCCGAAAATATTGCTACCTCATTCAACACACACACTTCACACAAACCATACTATCACTAGCTAAACAACACAACCCCCCTCCCCTCCAACCCACACATTCAACTAGTAATCTCCCCACTGCCTTCTCTTTTTCTCCTATACCTACCTCCAACATAAAAAAAACCTCTTAACTAAACTTAAGCCCACCAAATTAGCAGCAGACAACCTCCCAAGTGAATACCTACAAATCGCAGCTGATGCTCTGGCCTACCCAGTATCCATCTTGATTAACCGATCTCTGTCAGAAAGTTAAGTTCACACACTGTGGAAAATATCACATATAATTCCCCTTCACAAAGGCGGCCCCTCCACAGAACTAACCAATTACCGCCCCACAGCTATTCTCTCGCCACTCTCCAAAATACTAGAGAGATGCATACACTCTCAGGTCTCAGACTACCTCCTTACTAACAACCTCCTTTCCAATACTCAGCATGGTTTCCGACCAAACCATAGCACAATCACTGCCTTACTCTCCTTTACTAACATTATCCTTCAGCATAAAAACAATGGCTATCTCTCCTCTGTTACTTTCCTAGACCTATCTAAAGCATTTGACACAGTCCCACACAAACAACTCATCTCTGTCCTCAATAACCTATCCTTCTCTCAATCAGTCAACAACTGGTTTCAGAGTTACCTGTCTGACTGCCAACAATCCGTTGTATGGCAAAATGACATATCTCCCCAACTACTTGTCTCCATAGGGGTTCCCCAAGGATCCATCCTTGGACCCCTACTCTTCTCTGTTTTCACAAATAATCTAGCCTCTACTACCAAACATGGCACACTCATACAATACGCAGATGACTCAACCATCATCTGCTCAGCCCAGTCCCTACCCAAACTGCAAAAAGTCACACAGGATGCCTTTTCCTCTGTTGAAACTTGGTTATAGGTTCATAGGTTCATACTAGGCTATCTGCCCAAGGGCATTTACAAGCCTAGCCCATAGTTTTGTGGCTTCCGCCACCCCTTTAGTTTGAGGAACTATGCCCATTATTTTGCTGTGCCTCTGTTGAGCAGTGACACTGAGGTAATCCCTGGGGTATATCTGCGATCTCCCATCCATTGGTCAAGATTTCTCTTGAACAAGGCCAGCGAGGTGCTCTGCCTCACATATACCGGGATTTTGTTCCACAGCATAGGGAGTCTTTGGGTGATGAATCTATCCCTCCAGCACGTCCTATTAATAGCCGTGTCGAGGTTTAAGTCTCCCCTTGTGGCTCTGATGGATCTAGATTTTTGAGGTGAAGCATGTTCATCAAATCTGGGTTTGACATGGCCTTGTATATCAGGCACAGGTCACCTCTGAGCAAGCTTAACTGAGTAGAGCTGGAGTTCTTTCAGTCGGGCAGCATAAGTCAGATTTTGAGACCCTTTATCCTTTTGGTGAGGAACTTTGTGCCTCCAGCTGCTGCAAGTGTCGGGTCAGATACATTCAATGGGGCATTGTACTCAATCATTGGTCTGATGAGTGATGAGTATAGGGAGACTATGACCTCCCTTGATCTAGATGTGAATCCCTTCATGATAAGGTGGGAAATGTAGAAGGTCTTCCTAACTACTTTAGCAATATGGGTGTCGAATGACAGGCTACTGTCAACCTGGGTCCCCAGGTCCCTGATAACTTCTTCTGTGCTCAGTGGATTGCCACCTATATGGTAGCTAGGGGGTAACCTTGTTTTTCCCAAAGGGTATGACTATGCATTTCTTGGCATTTAACTTTAGGCCATGGCTCTGGCACCAGTTATCCATTTCTGTTAGACCCTTCTGAAGGATATCTGTGTCAGATGTGTTTTCGACTACGGCACCCAGTTTGCAGTTGTCTGCAAACTTTGTCAGCCATAACCCTCCTGTGTTTGCTTGTAAGTAGATGCCAAACAAGAGTGGGCCCAGGACTGAGGGGACACCACTTGTGACAGGCTTTGAGTCTGACATGCCAGCAACTCTGACCCTGTGGGTTCTATCACTCAGCCAGTTTGCAACCCATCTAGTGATGTATGGGTTAACATTTAAGCTGATGAGTTTTTCAATGATACCCGAGTGGGGTATTGTATCGAAGGCCTTCGCCAGATCGAGGTAGGCTGTATGGACTGCCTTTCCTCATCAATGGCCTTGGTGACTGTTTCAAAAAGTCAACCAAGTTTAAAAAGGCATGATCTGCCTTTGACAAAGCCAAACTGGGTTTGATCCAAAGTCTGCAAATTCCCTATGTCTTTATTTATGAGATCCATTATGATCCTCTCCATGGCTTTGCAGATAAGGCTTGTCAAGCTAATGGGCCGGTAATTTCCAGGGTCGGTGGAGGCACCGCCTTTGTGAAGTGGGACCACAGTCGCTGTGCGCCACTCCCTGGATCCAGAGGTGAGACTACGATTAAACAGCTGTCCTAACTGTGGGTTTAATTCCTCGTTGAGTTCGTGGAGCACACAGCCGGGGACACCATCAGGTCCCATGGATGCTGTGTTTTGCCTTGAGAGAGCAGTTCTCACTGCTAGAGATGTTTGGGGGCTACAATCGTTTGGTATAGATATCTCTCCTTTTGGGGGGGAGAAGTTTGCACTGAACCTGTCAGCCAGTATGTTGGCAATGTCTGTAGGATCAGTAATCTTTACATCATTTTGAAATAATTCTGAGCATATCTGGGAGTTTCCTCCCAGGTTTCTAACATAGCTAAAGAAGGCCTTATGATTGTCTTTTGAGTCTTTAGCTATTTTTCTCTCAAAATTTGCTCTAGATGATTTTATGAGAGCTCTTAGTTATTATCCGATGCCCAATTAATACTCAACCCAAACAAAACCAAACTACTCATCTTCCAACCCACCAAACATAGTCAAAACAACTCTCACTTTAACATCACAGCAAAAGACAACACAACTATATACCCAACTGAACACACCAAATTGCAAGGAGTGGAAATAGACAATAAACTAAAATTTGACATTCACATATCTATGACCATAAAAAAAGTCCACAAAAAAAATAGGAGTGTTATACAGAAATAAGCAACTTTTCAGCAAAGCAGCAAAGATTTCAATAGCAAATTCCCACCTTATCTCCACCCTACTTTATGCCTCTCCAATATATACCAACCTAGGGCAATGCGATCTAAACAAGCTAGAGACCTGCTACAACAAAATCTCCAAATTCACCACAGGGGCATGTTACCATAGTCACCACTTTCTCTCACTTGCTGAACTGGGCTGGCTTGAACTCCCTCACCTCCTTCAATGGTATCAACTCTCACTCGCCCACAAACTAGTAAACCATCCACTAGATGTCCCATCCCTCCAGAATCTACTCCAACCCTATTGCACCACCAGACCACTAAGATCCAGCAACAAAAATCACTTGCAGATCACTAAAGCCAATAACTCTGCTGGTGAAGCACTATTCTCTTGCGCCATAACCAAATTATGGAACTCCCTCCCACCCACAATTACCTCCGTACCATCATGCACCCACTTCAAAACTTTACTAAAAGTGCACCTAAAAACATGCTGGCTATGCCCTTGCAACTCCCACTCTAATATCACCCACCCCAGCCACCCACAACTTTTCTTTCCACCCCACTAACTACCTTGATTATAGCAAGCCCAGATGCTCATAAGCCTAGTACTTATTATACAGCAGGAACTTCTTATTGTAACATTTGTTAATGTCTGTTATGTACTTCGCAGATAAAGATTCTAGTTGTCTACTGATGTACTATGTTCTTCATCTGTAAATATGTTGTAAGTAATTGCTATGTTAAATTGTTAATCGCTATATAATCCAATGTAACTACTGTCTGTTTATTTTAACTGTGGAGCTTTTCTCCCCTGGCCTCCACTGAAAATGAACCTACGTCCAGTCGGATGCTCCCGGTCAACAAATGTAAATAAATAAATAAATTTTAAGAATGGTGTCTTAAGAAGGAGAATGAAAACTCCTCCCAGTGAGGGTACCTACAAATTTGCCCTAATTGTGTGACCTACTCACATTTGAACTTACCTGTCCTAGGTTCATGGGTTTATAGGTAAGTATTAGGCTAGCTGCCCTTGCAGTCCATTTTAAGCCTGGCCACTTTCCCTTTTTGTGCTTGAAATAACCTTTGCCATTTGGTTGTAAATTGACCTTATCCATTCCATGGTCAATAATTACATATTTCCCCTAATGAGAATAACTGGGATCATGCCGTAAATAATTTGAGGGGACCCATGCATAGGATAAAGCATTTAGGAGCTACATCTGTCCACTAGTCGTACAGGGTACAGTCCTGGGGTACATTTTCTATTTTCCATTCATAGATCTAAGTTGCACTTGAAAATAGACAGAGATGAACTTTGTTTTATGTGGTTGGGGAGTCTGTCTATCAAGGTGCAGTTGCCAGCTCTTGTTGCGTGCATGCCACTCAATCCCCACTTGTTTTCAAGAATTAAAGTCAAACGGTTTCTAAATGGTGTCCTTCACATGAATCCAACTAAGAGGGTCTCCCACCCATGGGATCTTAAGTTTGCTTCAGAAAAACTTACCTTGCCATCTTTTGAACCAGTGTCTTCCTCTTTCCCTAAGGTTTACACTTGGAAAACTGTTTTACTGGTTGCCCTTACTTCTCCTAGAAGGGTTTCTGAACTTCAAGTTCTTATGGCCATCCCTTCCTTCCTTATCTTCCATAAGGATAGGATGTTACAAAGGGCTAACCCTTTTTTCATGCCCAAGGTAATACATTAATTAGCTCTCAGCAGCCAGGTTATACATGTACATACCTTCTTTCCTATACCAAAGAACAGGGGTGAGAGGCTTCTCAACTCCATGGATATGCACAGACAACTTGTATTCTATATTGATAGTATTAAACGCATTAGGAACACAGATAAGATTTTTGTTTTCCTTGCAAGTTGGGCAACATGGTTTCTAAACAGACAATCTCCAACTGGATCTCAAAGCCCATCTCTTATCATTATTCCTTCTATGATAAGTCCTTGTCTTCACCTGTGAAGGTCCATTCCACCAGAGCAGTATCCTCCTCTGGGGCCTTCTGCAAAGGCATTGACTCCAGAGCCATTATGGAAGCAGCCACCTGGCCCTCTGTACACAACTTCACAAAATATTACAGAGTGGATGCCTTTTCTAGTTCCAGGACTTCCTTTGCTTCATCTGTACTCCTGGAATTGATAGACAGCTCCCCAGTCTCCAGTCCATCAAGCCTATCCGACCTTTAAGCTTTGAGAATCGCACACCAGTATTGGAATATTGCAACAGTGATCCAAGGAAGGACATAGTACACTTGTGTAAGAACTTATAAATGTCCTTCGGATCACTTTTGCAGTATTTCACTCCCCAACTATTTGTACTCATCTCTATGCACCCTGTGGACCAAGAGGGAAGCAATTCCTCTCCCATCCTTTTAGCTCACCTACTTTTTTATTCTTCTGTTTATTCAGGCTTCTCCAGGGACTCCTGATTGAAGTTTGGTCTGAGGATCTTACACTCCTATATCCACTTATGAACCCATACGCCCAGAGGCAGAGGTCATATGCTGGATGTATAACTGTATAGAAGGTTTTTGGCATTGGTAGACTGGCCAAACGTCTTGATACTTCAACAACATAGCTCATCAATATTGGAATACCGCAACAGTTTTCAGTAGGGCATCTACTGTTATTATACGTTGTCTCACAAATGTAATTTATTAGTGACAGCTTGCAAAACTGTTGTGAGAGAAACTAGGAACAATTACTGGGAGGCAGTATTCATATTTAGGTATAAACATATTAATTCTTACATCTTTTCTATATTCTGATATTAGCAATTGTGAGAACATGTAGGCAAATTTAAGTTATTTTTAATGTTTAATCTACAGCCTATGTAGGAAGAGAAAAAGAGTTATCAGTCTAGAATAAAACCTATATATTTTAGTTGAGAAACTCTTAAGCATTAGATTTCCAGGTAGGGTCTACTATTTGAAGGAAAAATGGGCTCAATATTTATTTTGGAGCACAGAATACCATGTAGGAGGATTTTTGCCCCTTAATGACTAAGGTATAATCCAGAAACCAACTCCATAGAAGACTAAAGGTAGCTCGTAATTTATCTTGTACATTGCTTAATGAAGGCCTTTAGGAAATGGGACTGCATCTAGAAGTATATAGTTTATAGATTTCAAATCCTGAGGTAGATGTTACTAAATGTGGAGAAGAGAGATGAGTCTAGAACTGACCTTTGGAAGACACTACTTGTAAAACTACCATTTCAGGAGAAGTTATTCCCTGAGGTAACTGTAAAAGGTTCTGCTGTAAAGGTAAGACAAGAATCACTTTATTCTAGACTCCCCAAAGCCTATGTCAGTTAATGTCATAAGCAGCTTGTTGTGATAGACTGATTCAGAACCTTTTTTGTTATGAATTAACATTGCTCCTGCTAAGAGACCTTCCTCCTGTTTTTTTATATATTAGATTAGAAACTGAATAGATAGCCATTATGCTGTTATAACCAGGTCTAAAGCTTTGCTGGTTGTTTATTTATTTATACTTTGTTGACTGTTGTTTATTTATTTACACTTTGTTGACTGGGTTAGTCCCACAAGGCGAATGGACATCGAATCACAAGTTGCCCAAGAATGTACTAGGTGTTTGTGCAAAATTTGTGATTAATGTGCCTGCAACTTCAATATAATTATTATACAGTATATTTACATTGCAGACATCTTTGTTTATGTCGAACTAGTGCTCAGAGTTTCTTGTGCAACCTGCTTAGCTAGCTTGGTGACATTTCTGGTTGAGCAAGAAAATAATTTCAGTTAATCTTTGTCCTCGCATGACTGAGAATACAGCAGTGCTGATATCTTCGAGAGAATGAGTGTATGAGTGTGTGTGTGTGTGTGTGTGTGTGTGTGTGTGTGTGTGTGTGTGTTTGGGTAATATAATACAGACTGTCACAATCTTAAGTTGCAGATTGTGTTGACTGGACGCTTATGTTCTGTTTATGTTTTTTCAGAAAGTAGTAGATTATCCAGTAGTTTCAGTGGGCTGTGTTGCATAAACCGCTATGCTGAATAAGTTGCATGCAGCAACACGGGGCAGAGTAGATTCACTAGGCATGTAAGGACCCCAGGGCCATTAGCCTAGTAATCTCCTATGATCCTATGCTGTTTCATAGAAAGGCTGGTAGATCTGTGGTGTTATGTGTGTAGTACTCTGACAGTTTACTTTTCTGGTGTAATCTGTGTGGTATTGCACTAGTCTGGTCTTTGTGCATAACACGTGTAGTTCCACTAAATGTTATCCTTTGTTCAGAATGACACTGGGGTACGGTGTTGCGGTGGTAGTCTAGTCAGTTTGCTGCTATGTTGGACATAAAAACTACCAGTAACATCAAGATTCCATCTTTGAGGGACACATGGTCCTATCATGCTACAGTAGAGTGTTAGCTGTGAAATTTTAACCCAGGCGTCTGCTGCGGAACTAGAACTTACAAGCTGTTCTATCACAAGAGACGAGTGCAGTTTGCTGAGTCCCAGACAGTATTAATGCTATGGATAAGTAAAATACAGTTTTAACTCCAGTCTGAGCATGTTTGTTCTATGAAGAATTCCCATATTCATGTTTTAAGGTTTCATCATAATGACAGCTGTAAAGAAGGTATAGCTGTTAATGTACGCATGTAGGATCACAAACTTGGTAAGTTGTAAACTACAGAACATTGAGGAAATTAACTCAGTTCATGAAAGTGGATAGTGAAACTCTGTCTTTACTGAATTATGATAAAAGATGGAACATGTGTGACTTTAAAATCTGTACAGCTTTTCTGAATTGTTTGTCATCTGTCTGTCCTTGATTTGCTTGGCAGCTGTCAGCATTTTTGTAAGGTTTTGGCAGCCCTGTAGGTTCATAGGTTCGTACTTTTATACCCTTGAGTGGGGCTGCTTCAATAAGCTTCTCATCCTTTGCATTTGAGGGTCATACAGTGTCCCACTGATTTTTTATTTACTTATATGTTTGTTTGTTTGCTTACTTTCTAATTGAATTATCTTTCACAAACCCTATTCAGCCGTGACCAAGACCACAGAGTTAGGGTATGTGCAATACATACGGATTGTGTCAAGCTACCCAATCAACAAGCCCGTTGTTAGGATGTGGAAGGTGGAATGTGTCATGGTGGAAGCCAGTCTGGCATCTTTGCTACTGATTGTTGAGAACCTACTTTCACCTGGAATAATCCACTTCTGAAAAGACAAAAATAAGTATTTTTTGCACTTCTGTTATATACTGTGACTATCCTTTAGTATTTTCTTAAGCTATTTGTTGTCATTTTTGCATTTCATAGCGAACAAATATATATATATATATATATATATATATATATATATATATATATATATATATATATATACTGTCTACTGCTGCTTTAAATAGTTCAGTGCACTGTATTACATTGTATCTAGTAGTCGTAGGGCTGTTGTAGGTAGTCTGTGTGGTCTTGTTACTCTTGGGTTCTAAACCAGCTGTTCTACCTTAAGAAAGTGTTTAGCTGCACCCATGTGGCAAAAGTGTGCTGATCTAACTTGTCTGAGTTGGGGATTGCTGGTGGAAGGCTTATTGTGTACTTTTCTGACAGTAGTTAGCTTAAAACGTGTTTCTCTTTGCTTGCATTTAAACCTAGCATTTGGGCGGTGCTGCTATTTGTGCAGCAGATGCTAGCACTGCCCTGTATAGACACAGAAGCCTAGAAGCTCAGTTTCCCTAAACAACTGTCAATGAAACCCTTCCAAGCTTTTCTGGTACTCTAGGAGCAACTCAGTTGTGCACTGAGCAGCGTTGCCTTATTGATCAACCTTAATCTACAGAACGTATAGGTCCTTCTTGTAGTCTAGGAGCTATCAGCAAAGTCCTGTCAAGTTAATCCATTCTCTTCCGTAAAAAAACATACAATAAAAGCCTGCTATCATGGATAGGCTGTTTCCCATCATATCTATGACCAGCCTGATAAACATGGGCATCCTGAGACAATGCAACAATTGTTTCATGTATACTGACAACCACTTACTCCAGAAACAACCCAATACTTTATTTGAGCAAAAAACAACCACAACACATTAATAACACACACACCGGTATCTCAACAAATAAGCCAATAAGGTGTAACATCACAAAATCTAATGTACTGGTCATAGGTAACTCCATTGTGAGACACATGGATGTCCCCTCACCAGGCTGGGTAAGGAGTGGTTTACAGTTAACTGCCTATCAGGCCCCAGAATCCGTCAAGTCACTCAAGCACTCAAGTCACTCAACCACAAATACCGGTATGACTCCATCATAGTCCACATGGGGGTGAATGACTTGAGGTATACCTCACTGGACTATATGATGAGGTATACGCCTAGCCTTAAGCAGCATTCTACCTTCTCCAAGGATGGTGCCACAATACAAACCAAAAATGATTAACCTTAACAATTGGCTTAGCTTCTGGTGTCAGTCCAAGGGGATACAATATCTGTCAGTCTAGGAATACATGGTCAATAGGCCCCACTGTTTTGCCATAAATGGTCTGCACCTGTCTCCTCTAGTCTTTTGGATACTGGTAAAGGCATTATCCACCCCATTGTGCTTTTTTAGGCAGTGTCAAAATAACCAACCTCACGACATAACAAAATCCTTTCTAGATAAACTCAAGGTACCGCTGCTTAATGCAAGGAGTCTAAAGAAGAAACTGCACTTCCTGGAAGCACTCCTCACTTTGGAAGATGCTGATGTCTGTGCAGTCACCGAGACATGGCTCAAAGGCATGGAAAGCACTCAGCCGTGCAGGGCTACAATGCCTTCCATATGTTCGGACCACAAGTTGAGCATGAAAGAACCAAAGGAGGAGGTGTGGCCATCTTCAATAAGGATAAGTACACCTTGAGACTGGTCAAACAGTATGAGTCTCTTGAGCTATTCTATGTCCAATTAACTATAGGCAAAGCCCCCTGGCACATCATAGCTAGCTATAGGTCCCCCACCATGAAACAGCAAAAGCATACCACATACCTGGACTTACTGGAGTCACTTGCCATATAGCCAATAATCTTATTCACGGGTGATTTTAATTATCTTACCATCGAATGGGAAACATACATAACCACAAACATGCTGGCTCAGAGGTTCTTGGACTTTGTCAATGCAAATGCTCTGGAACAGCTAGTCCGCACACACACAAGAGGCTCAAATGTCCTGGACATAGTACTCACTAACATGGGAGAGCACTGCACCCACCCACTGTATGACTCCCTGGTAAGATTGGACAATAAATCAGTCCCATTTGATTTGATTATAAGTCCAGATACCCCATCAAGCTCAAAAACACTTAAGACTTTTTCAAAAACAAACTACCTCCTACTAAGTGATGGTATAAGAAGTTTCAAAGCTCCCTGAAATGCAGATAACATGGACTCATAAGCAGAGGTGTACATCAATTTCCTGTATAACCACTTAAGCAGTTGCATAGAATCAGCTGTACATGACCGGATTAAAACCAGGTCTTGATGAGAAAACAAACCCTTAGTATAAACAGGCTATGCAACAAGAGAAAGAAAGAAATGTCCAAGAACAAGAGAGAACTGGCTCAGCAGAGGAAGAAGTCTCTCTCTAGCTTAGACAAACAAATTAGAGATCTTGTCAAGTACTTTAAATCTAATTGTGAAGCAAAAATAGCCCCCACCCCAGCTAAGGATAATCACAAGGCATTCTTTAACTACGTCCAAAATCTAAAAGGGAATATCCAGCTATGTGCTGAACTGGTTAGGGATGGCATCACCCATACTCAACCAGAGGTAGTAGCCAACCTGCTAGCTGACAGATTTGGAGCATACTTCACCCCCTATCCCCTCCAGTCATCCAGCAAAATATACCTGCCACCATTCCTTAGCCAATTATCTCAAGAGAGCAGGTTATCTCAGCACTCTCCAAGGCCAAAAACATGGCATCAGTGGGACCAGACAACATTGCAGATTGCATTTTAAACAACTTAAAACATGACCTAACAGACCCACTTGGATCCCTGTTAAACCACAGCTTGAGAACTGTTTCTTTTCCAGTGGAATGGAGAACAGCAACAATAATCCCTCTGCACAAAGGGGGCCATCAACCAACCCTGGGAATCATAGGCCCATAAGCTTGACTAGCCTCATCTGCAAGGCCATGGAAAGAATCATTATGAACCTTATGGAAAATCAAATGCAGAAAGCACCACAACAGGATAGAGCAATGGATATCCAAATTAAAGGGAAACCAGTGCAACAGGAAGCAATTGGTCAGGTGCCATATCAAGGTATTTTGGAGCCTTCCACAGGAAACCAGTATAAAAGTTCATTTGAAACTAGACAGGAAGGAAAGGAAAGGAACAGGAAACTGTGGAAACTCTGATGCAGTCAATGTTGAGGAGTGATAGGCCAGTGAGTTTCCATATGACAAAACAACAGATGAGACAGGATGAAATTGAAGAGAATGTGCCACAAGAAGATGTTATAGAACTTTTTATAGAATGCCCGCCGGAAATGGAAAACAAGGGATGTGCCCTCAGTATGGAAGAAAAGGAGTTAAGAGAAGAGTTGCTTGATTTAATAGATAGAGACAGATATATCAAGATCAATGAGCGAAATAGACTGCAGAAGGTTAATAAAACCCCAAAAGTCAGAAGCTTGATAAAACAAATGAACACAGTAATTAGGACTGTCCATAGAGATCCATGCGATATAACAGAAGTAAACAGAATATATTACTGTGCTGCTAAATTAATAACTGATCAAGTTCTAGCACAGGAACGTAGGGTAACGAGGGAAAGGGGGGGAGAAAGCGAATACCATCATGGAAATATCGAATAGAGAAAACTATAAAGCAGTTAAGGCAAGATTATAGAAGAGGGAACAGATCAACAAAAATATTAAGAAAGATAGATTTGATAAAAGCAATGCACAGTATTAGAACAGACCAGGATCTATTATGCACTATTGGAGATAACAAACTAAAAATTTCAAAACAGGCGGAAAGACTCAGAAGATACGAAGATAAATATAAGGGAAAAGCACAAAATAAGCAATTTACTGATGACCCAAAAATGTTTTATAGACAATTGGGAAATAAGATAAAAGGAATTGATAGACCGCCGAAAAAAGAGGAACTAGATACATTTTGGAGAAGTATCTATGAAGATCCCGTGGAACATAACAAAGATGCTAAATGGATAGAAGAAGTAAAAGAAAGAATAAGAACTTTAAAGGTACGGGATATGAAATGGGATGAAATAACAGCCAGAGAGATTGAAACAAAGTTGAGAAAAGCCTCTAATTGGAAAAAAACCCAGGCCCAGATGCAGTGCCTAACTTTTGGCTTAAAGTATTAACTTCTTTACATGAGGATCTAGCCATGAGTAAGAACTATTTATATGCACACCCCAAACAGACACTGCACTGGTTAACAACAGGAAAAAAATGCTCTTACTTAAGAGTGAACCTGCAAGCTACCCTAAAAATTATAGACCAATAACTTGTCTTCCGACGACATATAAACTATACACGGAGATTGACGCCGACAGAGTTTATAGTCATTTAGAAGAAAACTCAATTATGGCAGTAGAACAAAAGGGCAATAAAAGAAAGTCATATGGAACAAAGGATCATCTGTTGTTAAATAAAGTTATAGTGGAGAACTGTAAGAAAGGGAAGAATCTAAGTATGGCATGGATTGACTATAAAAAAGCATTTGATAGTATCCCACATTTATGGATAAAAGCGTGCTTAAAAATGTATAAGGTACATCCTACACTGATTGATTACATTACAGTAACCATGAAACAGTGGCAGACCACTTTGCAATTAAGCCATGATGAAGGACAGATTATTATCCCAGGGATAAAAATCCAAAGGGGGATATTCCATCGTGACTCCCTGTCACCGTTGCTATTTTGCCTTGCCATTAATCCATTAAGCTGTTTACTTAACAGCTTAGGTCATGGCTATAATTTGGCTTCTAGAAAACAACAAAGTCTAATGACTTCTCATCTTCTCTTTGTCAATGATTTAAAATTGTATAGTTCACCAGATGAGGAACTGAAAGCACAGCTGTAGGTTGTCAAAACTTTTTCAGATGATATTGGAATGTCATTTTGTCTTGATAAATGTGCAAAAGCAACCTTTAAAAAGGAAAATTGCAGCACCAGGAAAACACCAGTTTGGACAAGAATGTGATATAAAAGAACTTGAGCAAGAGGGAGTGTATAAATACTTGGGAATTGATGAAGGATCAGCAATAAAAGATGAAGAAATGCGAATAAAGCTTAGTAAGGAGTACTTTAGAAGACTTAAATTAATCCTGAAAACAGCATTGACACCTAGAAATAAGATCCAAGCTATTGATCAGTTTGCTCTTCCTGCCCTAACTTATAGTTTTGGAGTGATTGACTGGCCCCAAAAAGTGTTGGATAGATTGGATATTAAAACAAGAAGGATGCTTCATGCTCACCAAATGATTTATAAAAATCAGTGCATACCAAGATTATGTATTTCCCATTCTGAAGGAGGGATGGGCCTCCTTGAAATTGATTACATGTATAGATCTGCAATCGTGGGGCTCCACACATATCTACTGACCTCACAAGATCCAAATGTAGTGAAAGTTTTGAAACATGAGGAGAATAAATCTAAGATGACATCTCTGCTTAATTTAGCAGAAGCATATCAACATCAAGCAGGAATGGAAATCAAACCAGAAGTGGATAAAAATCAGGCAGCAACTGAATGTGCTAAAAAAGAAAAGAAAGAATATAAGGTGAAGGACCAGATGAGAAGGCAAGAAATGTGGAAAAAACATAAATATAGTTGCAAGTATAGAAAACTTCTGGAAGAGCCTCATGTTGATCAATAACGAATGCAGGAATGGTTAAGGAGAGGTAAATTTACATCAAGAAATGAAAGGTTAATATTGGCAGCCCAAGATAGTGGGCTACATACACACTGGTTTACTTAGTCCATTGAACATGTAGGAGAAACAGACATATGTAGGTTTTGTGGAACTGAACTGGAAACAGTCACACACCTTATTGCTGGTTGTGACTGTCTAATAGCAGAGGGACTGTATACTGAAAGGCATAATAATGTGGCGAGATTGTTACACTGGAGATTGTGCAAACATTATGATATTGAAATGGCTGAAAAACACTGGAAACATGAGCCACAGAGAATCATAGAAAATGATGAAGTTTACATCACATGGGATCACCCAATACCAACAGTCCAAAAGATAGATGCTAGAAAACCGGATATAGTGGTCCAAGAAAAGAAGACAAAAGTAGCATTGATCATTGAAATCGCCACACCTAGTGACTACAGTGTCTTGCATACAGAGAGACACAAAGTCATAAAATACCTCGATCTGCAGGAAGAAATAAGAGCCATGTGGAAGAAAGATACCCAGACAGTTCCAATAGTAGTAGGAGCAACTGGTCTTATAAAAAATAATTTACAATCGTATTTAGATATGTTACCAATTCATGTAACACCGTACAAATTGCAGAAGGAGTCATTACTGGGCACATTGCGGGTGCTGCGAAGAGAACTTTTGGCTAACATCAAAGAGTGAAACAATACTAATTTCATGAACTTTAATTGTACTTTGACTTAGGAATGGGGTCCATTCCCATCATGTTATTAGAAACCCAAAAGACTTGGAGAAATTAAAAAGTCTGAGACCTTATAAACAAGGACATAGGTAATCGCCAAACTCTGGACCCCACCCAGTTCAGATTCGTTAAGGGTAGATCATGCCTGTTAAACATGGTTGGCTTCTTTGAGAAAGTCAAACTGTAGAAATGGAGCAGCATAATTAGTATAAACCAAGAACCGTGCAGAAAAAAATGCCAGTAAAGATCCAAAATGGAAAAATCAAGGATTTTAATAACATGATTGAGCACTTCCATCTCTCTGTGGAGAATTCATCAGAATAACCATAAAACCAACCTTCAGTTCTTTTCTATAATGCTGAAAGCTAGCCTGGCAGGTGGGCCCAAATGGTTCTGAGGGCCTCAGATATACAGGCTTCTCCAGAAATGAGGCCTAAGCAGAGGAAACCAACTTGTTGAGCTCAAACTGAGCTATGAGAAAGGCGTCACATATGCTCATAATGGCTTTCTTCATGAATTTTGTTGTCAGGGAAATGAGGGAAAAAGTATAGAAGACTTTGAGGCCGTATCTGGATAACAGCACCTCTTGCATATCCCTCCTGAGAAGGAATGAGGAAAGACAGGTTATTTTAGTTGCTGTTGGTTGAGAATGCAAAGAGGTTGCAGCAAGGCTTCCCTTGGCAACAGAAAAACCTTCCACACTACTGACAGGCTGAGGGACCACTTATGAGACTTTAGAAAACAGCTACTGTGCCTGTCTATTAGACAGCCTTAATCTGCAGAACACGTAGAGGTGCCACCTCTCCAGGATTGCCCTGGAGTCTCCAGGATTTTTATAGCATCTCACATCTCCTGGAAGTAATTCAAAAAACTCTGAAATGTCCAGGAATAATGACATTACACTCTCGCTTAACTAGAACTCAAGCAACCAGCATTCACTCACACACGATCACGCTCTCTCTCCCGATCTCTCTCTCTCTCTCTCTCTCACACACACACACACACACACACACACACACACACACACACACACACACACACACTTGCTTCCTTATTCATACCTGCATTCATTCACACATTGCTCTCACTGTTTATCACACGCACACGCCATACACCCACTTATGCATTCATTCATACATCGCTGTCTCTCTCTCTCTCTCTCTCTCTCTCACACACACACGCACACAGCCACACACTCACTTACCTCTCAACTGTACAGATTTTTGCAGAATGTCCAGATTTTTGCCTCATATTTTTGGTCCGTTTCTCATCAAATTGTGGTTTTCTGGCATATTAGTGGCAAATAATTAAAGACTAAAGTTAGAAAATAATGACAGGCATTTGAGTTTCAATTGTGGTTTTCTGGCATATTAGTGGCAACTAATTAAAGACTGAAGTTAGAAAATAATGACAGGCATTTGAGTTTCAGACTTCATACCCTTCAGAAAATCCATGTGAATGCAAAACCTGTTATTCTATCAAATTTCTAAGTTTTAAGAGCAATATTTAAAACTTGTCCCTATTTTGGGGTCTTTGTCCCACTTTTATTTATGCATTTTTCTAGATTTCTTGCTCTGAAAGGTTGAGAGGTATGATACACATTCATTCACACATCACACTCACTCTCCTGATCACACACACACACACACACACACATAAAATCTCTCGATCCATACCTCTCAACCTCTTAGAGCAAGAAATCTGGACAAAGCCATAAATAAAAGTGAGACAAAAGTCCCATAAAATAGGGACAGTTTTTAAATATTGCCCATTATTTACTGCTTTGCCCAGATTTTTTGTTCTTAGAGTTAACTCTCTAGCAACCAGAAACCACACTTATCCGGCATGTACCAAGAAAGGGGAATAGAAAAGCTGCTTAACCATTTCCTTAGTTTTATTATGTATTTCACTTTCTTGGGTTGGTTTTCCAAACAAAAAATTTCTTATCCATAAAAAAATTTAACAGGTCTGCCTCTACATGTTTTTGGGTGTGGCTGGACTATCATCCATGTATGACACCTTAAGATTGACCCTATAGCTGCCTGCTACCCTGGAAGCAGAGTCCGTACTGTACCAATCCCCATGGGTGATGGATAACTAGAGTCTACTGTACTTAATTTGTTGCCTTGGCTGCACTGCGCATGATCAATAAAACCTCGCAAGTTGCAATGGCTGAATCAAAATATTGGGATTCTGAATCTGAAATTTGTATAAAAGCAAAAAAGAAGTATCACTGGTCATTCAATGATGAATGGTTAAAAGAAGATGATGTTAAGGATCGGTTGGGTAAGAAAACAGAGTCTGAAGCAGAATGCAGAATTTGCTATCACACATTTACAGTAAAGTACAAGGGACGCAGATCAGTGGTAGTTCATGCAACATCGGAGAAATATAATAAAAATGAGAAGCAGACTAAGCAAAATACAGTCATGAAGAGCTTCTTCAGAAAACCAAATACCAAAGAGGATGCTCTTATAACCACTGCTGAAGTAAGTCTAACTTACCACAGTGTTAAGCATCATTACAGCTATGCAAGTCAACATTACAATAACAAGATAATGGGAACTATTTTCCCAAAGTCTAGTATTGTGAAAAAGATTGCTTGCAGCAGAATGAAAGCAACTGATATAATTGAAAATGTTCTCACTTCTGCTTCACAAGAACAGCTGATCTCTGACTTACAAGAATCAAAGTATTTTCCATAGCAACTGACTCTTCAAACAAGCCATGGTGGTGCAGCGGTAGCGTTGTCGCCTCACAGCAAGAGATTCTCCCGTTCGATTCTCGGCTGGAGTGCCTTCTGTGTGGAGTCTGTATGTCCTCCCCGTGGCAGAGTGGCATTCGAAAGACATGCGTAAATGGGCGTGCCTTCGTTGAAGGCTGGGCATCGGGCTGGCACCTCGACACTCTAAAAATCAACTGCCAATCATTAGCGGATTGGAGTTCCGCTGTGGCGACCCCTAACTGGGAAAAGCCGAAAGAAGAACAACTGACTCTTCAAACAAAGGAAGTGTTAAACTTTTTCCAGTTAAAGTGCAGTATTTTTCAAAACAAGAAGGAATAAAATATGGTTTGCTAGACTTTTATGAAGATTCAGATGAAAGCAGTGAGACGATAATAGGTAGATTAGTTGAAGTGATAGAGAAAAATGGGGTCTATATTATATGAGCGAAAGTTCATATGAACGAATGCTCGTATGGATGAAAATGGCAGACATCGAAAGTTATATTGTGGGGGGCTGTGCCCCCCGCTAAATATATATTCCTATCTTCACTGTACTGCGACCCCAGAAAAAGCATTTCAATGTCTGGCATTTTCGCTCATAAGAGTGTTCGTTCATATTAACTTTCACTCATATACTATAGACCCAGAAAAATGGATTGGACATAAGCTGAGTGTCTGCATTTTCTGTGAATAATGCTGCAGTGAATTTTGGCAAGAAGATTTCTGTTTATGAGAAACTGAAGAAAAGAAATTCTGAACTCATTTTGGCTAATTGCAAGTGCCATATTCTGCATAATTGTGTTAAACAGGCATGTAAAACTTTGTCAATGGATGTTGAAATTCTCATTCTCAAAGTTTATGCTGAATTTTCCGGATATGCCAAACAAACTGCACAGCTCCAGTCATTTTTCAAGTTTGTCAAACTTGAGTATCAAGACGTTCTTCGTCATGTACCAACGAGATGGTTATCATTACTTCCAGCACTTGAACTAATACTTCTAGTACGGCCCACTTTACAGTCTTACTTTGTTTCACAGGGAGACGAAGAATGACACAAAATAATTTGGGATGCCATTAGAGACCAAAAAAGCGAGTCCATACCTAGACTATACTGCTGTTTCTTACAGAATGTTATGCAGGTCTTTCAAAGTAGTGTGCTAGTGTCAGAGTCGGATCAAACTACTACTTCTGAACTGTATGATATTATGGTTAGAGTAAGATAGAAAACTGCAGATCACAAGCAAGACAAATATTATGGAAAGGCTGCTGCAGACATGCTTAAAAGAATTCCACAGGATAAGAAAAGGCACTTCGAAGCTGAGGCTGATCAATTCTACAACAAGTGTTTAAGCTACCTAGACAAGTGGTATAATTACCAGGATTCAGAATTTCAAGCAATGAGAGCTTTAACTTTGAAAGATCCAGTGATGTGGACCTTATTCGAGGAACTGGCAGACAAGTTGTGCATTGACATCAACAAAGACAATTATTGTGATGACGACTGTATTCTGCACGACGTTCAAACACAGCTGGTGGAAACAAAATGAATGAGTGGTCGATCGATGGAAGGATTTTTTCGCAAAATTGATACATAGGAAGTGTGGTGAGGAACTCTTTAAAGTTGTATCCTTCACATTTTCTATACCTGTGTCGAATTCTTCACGTGAACGAACTTTCAACTTGATGCTTTGCGAGCTGAGCTGCAGGTGTGCAAAAATTTGAAGTACAGTTGTTCTCAGTTTCATGAATTCTTGATGAAGACACCCAAATTGTTGGCGGCTGCAAGATCTGATCAGAAATATACTTTTAAGCGCAAGTAGTTTTCGTCACTCTACCAAAGCACAGAGAATGAACATTTGAATAATTAGTTTACAGTTGTATTATTGTTTTGAACTTTTCCTGCACATAGTATTCGTTGTACAATAATTATGAATATTAACATATCAAAGACTGATAGTCTGCGAGTTGAACAGCACTTAGGCCAAACAATATGGTTTGTGTTTAACATTAAAATAGCATTTCCAGGAATTAGCCCTATGTGAGGTGGCAACCCTAAGAACACGGCTATACAACGTGGCATCTTTCTGTGACTATACACCATACATAGTCTAACCATGACAATGTACTCTGCATCTGGAGGAATGGGGATCCATAATGACATCCACTTTAGAAGTAGGGAGCTGGAAAACACTGTCTGGAGTCATGTCTGGTATAGATTCACCATTTTAACTGTGACTCATAAGCCCTAAAAATCTTGATCTGTTATATTATGGGTTCTTGTAACTAAATGAATTTTCAAGATTCTCAGTAACACCCTCATTTGCAACCTGGCAAATGCAGTCATGTAAGCTACTGTTGTTATAACACTTGAATGCTTTTAGACAAAAGAGCCGAGACTGTCTAAGACTGGAAGGTTTGAGATACTAAGATCTGGAAAGGAAAAATCCTATTTAACAGAAGACAAGCCCTGTATGATACAATGTTTAGTGTGTATTTATAGGTAATTCATAGGTTCATAGGCAGTTCCTAGGCTTGCAGTCATAGGGACCATTGGCGAGCCTCACTGAGATTACCAGTTGCCCCTTAGCACTGTCTGGTTAAGTGACTTGCTTAAGGGCAAACAGTAAACTGCTCAGAGAATCAAATCCTGTAGCACAGGAACTACAGGTTATGGCCTTAACCTCTGCACCAACTGCCAGATGTTTTGATGAATGTCACTACTTGTGAGGGTTCTTACTGGAGGTTTGAAGTCACATCATAATTTCATAGCAGTGTAGCAGTGTAAGAGACTCCAAAGAGAATCCCAACCTGAAACTAATTTGTTCTATGATGCAGCAGCCAGGAGTCAGTTATCACCCAGGTGGCTGAGGTGAGACAGAATGGAAGCATCTAGAACTGACACTGACTAGCTCTAAAAAACACAGAAACCTCTTGGATGTCTTGGTGATCTATATATGCAACTAAATGCCGTAGAGATTCAAATTGCATATTCAATCATCTTCTGACAGATGGGGACAAATGAACTTCACCATGACTATCTGAAGGGTTTCTTTTAAGATAAATTGGTTTAACTACTCAAGTCCACTGTGGACATGAGAGCCTTTGCCTTTTTCAGAGCTGAGAAGAACCTGGAGCAATAAACAGATTCTTTCTGATCTGGCAGGAATTCTTGCAGGGCTGTTTGCTGAGGGGGCTTAACATCTCTTTTCTCACTACATCTTTTGATTGGGGTGCAATGTCTGGAAATGGAAGATATTGGGGTTGGGGAGCAGCATGAGAGGGAATTCTGTACCGTTTGGACGTGACTGTACTGATCTACCTTTTTTGCTTAATGACCAGCCACCTTGCTAAGTGTGGGGGAATAGATGAACCTTGACTACCTCAAGAGTGGAACAGTTGAACAAGGTCTCAGGCATTAGAGTGATGCCCCCATGAAGCAGGATTGTGGTATCCTTCCTTTAGCCAGATGCTCTTCTCTCTGGACCGATGGTAATTTTGAAAACTACCACACTAATATAATCCACTCCCAGACCTCTAGCTATTCTGGCAGTTAGCAGAGCAGATTAAGGCTCTGAGCTGTTAAAGAGCTGCTTTCTGTACTTACGAGTACAAGGTTTGATTCCTTCCACTTCACGTTTGCATGCTGTGTGTCTTTGAGCAAGTAATTTGACCAGGCAGTGCTCACAGGTCACCCTGAAAAGTTTTAATGTGTTCTTATCAATCTCACCTTTATTCTCACCGATGGGTTCAGATCTGATGTGTCGGATCCATCTCAGCCTTTTCAATAGCTTGAGGGCTTCAGCATAGCTCATGGTCTCCTTCCCTACTCATAATGCAATTCCCCAACTTCCTCAGATCTCATTTGCTGTGTTGCAAGAAGGATCTTCAAGCAAGCTCTGGGCTATGTTTTGTTTTTTTACCATTTCTTAAAATTTTTCAATATGTCTTATAGTTTCCTAGTATTTTCATATTTTTTAACTTCTCTGCTAGTTTTAGTTCCCTGCTAATTATTAGTGCCTTCCCTTCTTAAAATAGATTCCTAGTTAGTTTTCCCTCTCCGTTAGTGCCCGTTTTAATTAGAGGAAGTCTAATTTAGCACCCATTTTAGTTTTCCAGTGTTTAGTAGTGGTTTTCTTCCTTTCCCTTCAGGTTACTGCTCATTTTAGTTAGAGAGCAGTTATCTAACTTTCCCTCCCTCCTCCACCAAGTCCGTTTAAGTTAGAGGACTTCCTCATTTTTTCCCTGATACTGTTGTTTTGTTTTAAAAAAAAGAGCTATAATTTTCTTCCTTTCTCAATCTTTCCTAATTAGAGTTGCAGTGTTGTTATCTAGGGCTATTTTCCCGTATGTCCCAAAAGGAAGGCAAGCCGTTGGGTTTCAGAAAATGTGAGAAGTGCAGCAAAAATATGCCCCTCAATGACTTGCACACGTTGTGCGTTTACTGTCTGGGGCCTTTTCATTCACAAGAATCTTGTTCTATATGCCACACCTTTAATCAAAGGGTGCTTATGGAATGAAAAAACAAACTGATTTTGAAGGGGTTAATTAAAACCCCGTTCTCTGAGGCTATCTCTACCCACCCCTCCTCTCCAAAATCGGACAAATCTGAGAGAGCAGGGAAATGGTCTTCTCTGGTTCCGAAAACCTCATTGGAGCCGAAGGCTAAGCAACCTAAGGTGTCCTCTCCAATAGTACCTGCAGAGCAGACAGTTACCTCTGAAGCAGGAACATCATCGGATCAGACAAAAATCATTGGCTCCAAAATCAGACACTGAATTATCAACTCTGAAGGCCCTGTTGCCTTCTGAGTACTGCTATCAGAGCTGATCTCCATCCTTGCAGCCTGTTACATCCCATCACCTCTTTTAACCAGATCCAGGTCCCCAACATTGTCTACTAGGTCCACTAGAAGCCTCTGGAATGAAGATGTGGATAGGGTGGTGCAGAGGCTTCTCAATACACCAGCCTTGACCAAGCTTCTTTTGGAACCGAACCCAAAGGAGTCAGATCAAATTCATCCTTCCCCTGTGGCACCTACTCCCCCTCTGATCCGTCCTTTGGTTTTGGAGCTGTAAAACTCAGATATCCAACTGGTGTCTGTATCAGGTCCAGAACCTGTCAGTTCTTTGGATCCAATGTCTACTCTGAGCGTCTCCACCCAGTCAGAGCAGGAGACTTCTGGGAGCTGACACTCACCGGTCGCGTCCTTGGAGCCGGTTTGGATCTCCTCCGATCTGACTCTGTCTCTCAGGGCCTCAGTGCGGATGGGTTCAGCTCCCACCTCATCTTCAGACCTTTCATCTCCTGCTCCGAGGGTTCTTTCAACTCCAACATCTATGTTGTCAGGTTCGGGGAGTTCATTGGAGCAGGGGTGGTCTGCTTTCAAAGTTATGAGGAGGGTGATGACTGCTCTCAGTCTCAGGCACAGTCCCCTTCAGAGATTCCTTCTTCGTCAGTGCAGGTGTCTTTCCCTCATTACCTCCATCCACAGAACCACAAGGATCAAGGCCTCATGATGTTCCCCAGGGCACTCTCCCTCTTCTGAAACTTCCCCAGGGTACCCCACTGAGGAAGTCCCTCTGATGAAACCATGCAAGAGGAAGCATCTGGACTCCCCAGAGGAGTCCGTCACTTCAGATACCAACCTCGATGAAGCAGAAGGATCCCCACTGTCACCCCCTGTGGACACCTCCTTTGGAGACATCATTTAAATTTTAAAACAGAGAGGTGACCAGCAGTCCTCATCTCCTTCGGCCAAGAAGTCGGTATACATGAAGGCCTTCAGATCTTGCTCTTTAACATCTTGAGTGACACTGCTATCCAACAAGCTTATTCAGTTAATCTCTCACAAGACCTGGGAGACCCCAAACTCCATATAACCCACTCCTAGGAGGCCAAACAAGTACATTACAGCACCCAAAGATCAAGCCTTTCTCACCAAGGGAGTAGCAGTAGATGCCATGGTCATAACGGCTACCACAAAAAAGGAACTTTCTTAGACCAGTTCCTCTATCCATCCTCCTAATAAGGATTCCAGGACCATGGATAGATATGGGAAGCGTCTTCTTGTCAGCATCTTTTACACTATGATCACTGCACTATCTCACTCATTTCACCAGACTTCAGAGGGACCTGCTGAAAGAACTGTCAGACTCCCTCTTTTTTAATTTCTCCAAATCCTTGCTTTCTAATACCATGAAGGGAATGGACCCCATTCCTAAGTCAAAGTATGATTAAAGTTTGTGAAATTAGTATTGTTTCAATCTTTGATGTGAGCCAAAAGTGCTCTTTGCAGCACCCGCAATGTGCCCAGTAATGACTCCTTCTGCAAATTGTATGGAGTTACATGTATTGATACCATATCTAAAGAGGATTGTAAAGTCTTTTTTATAAAACCCGTTGTTCCTACTACTATTGGAACTATCCGGGTATCTTTCTTCAACAATGCTCTCATTTCTGCCTGCAAATCCTGATATTTTATGAATTTGTGTCTCTCTGTTCACAGGACACTGTAGCCACTGTGTGTGGTGATTTCAATGATCTATGCTACTTTTGTCTTCTTTTCATGGACCACTATATCCAGTTTTCTAGCATCTGTCTTTTGAACTGATGGTAATGGGTGATCCCATGTGATGTAGACTTTATCATTTTCTATGATGCTTTGTGGCTCATGTTTCCAGTTATTTTCAGCCACTTCAGTACCATAATGTCTGCACAATCCCCAGTGCAGCAATCTCACCACATTATTATGCCTTTCAGTATACAGTCCTTCTGCCATTAGTATGTTGCAACCAGCAATGAGGTGTGCAACTTTCTAATTCTGTTTTGCAAAACCTACATTTATCTGTTTCTCCCACATGTTCAGTGGACTTTCTAAACCAATGTGTATGTAGCCCACTATCTTGTGCCACCAATATTAACCTTTCATCACTTGGTTTGAATTTGCCTCTCCTTAACCATGCCTGTGATCTTGATCAACATGAGGTTCTTCCAGAAGTTTTCTATACCTGCAAATATATTTATGCATTTTCCACATTTCTTGCCTTTTCATCTGGTCCTTCACTTTATATTCTTTCTTTTTTTTTTGGCACATTCAGTTGCTGCCTGGTTTTTATCTACTTCTAGTTTGATTTCCATTCCTGCTTGATGCCAATATGCTTCTGCTAGATTAAGCAGAGAAGTCATCTTAGATTTATTCTCCTCGTGTTTCAAAACTTTCACTATGTTTGGGTCTTGTGAGGTCAGCAGATATGTGTGGAGTCCCACAATTGCAGATCTATACATGTAATCAATTTCAAGGAGGCCCATCCTTCCTTCAGAATGAGGAATATATAATCTAGGTGTACACTGATTTTTATAAACCATTTGGTGAGCATGAAGCATCTTTCTTGTTTTCCTATCTAATCTATCCAATATGTTTTGGGGCCAATCAGTCACTCCAAAACTGTAAGGACAGGAAGAACAAATTGGTTAGCTTGGATTTTGTTGCTAGATATCAACACTGTTTTCAGGATTAATTTAAGTCTTCTGAAGTATTCCTAACAAAGTTTTATTCACATTTGTTCATGTTTTATTGTTGATCCTTCATCAATTCCCAAGTATTTATACACTCCCTCTTGCTCAAGTTCTTTTATATCACATTCCTGTCCCAAACTGATGTTTCTTTAGTTGGCACTGCAGTTTTCATGCTTTAAAGGTTGCTTTTGCACATTAATCAAGACCAAATGACATTCTTATATCCGAAAAAGTTTTGACAACTTGCAGTTGTGCTTTCAGTTCCTCATCTGATGAGCTATGCAGTTTTAAATCATTGACAAAGAGAAGGTGAGAAGTCTTTACACTTTGTTGTTTTCTAGGAGCCAAATTACAGCCAAGGCCTAAACTATTAAGTAAACAGCTTAATGGGTTAAGGGCAAGGCAGAATAGCAGCAGTGATTGTCACCCTGGAATATCCCCTTTGAATTTTTATGCCTGGGATAATAATTTGTCCTTTATTATGGCTTAATTGCAAAGTGGTCTGCCACTGTTTCATGGTCACTGTAATGTAGGCTATCAGTGTAGGATGTATCTTATACATTTTTAAGTACTCTTTTATCCATGAATGTGGGATACTATCAAATGTTTTTTTGGAGTCAATCCACGCCATACTTAGATTCTTTCCCTTTTTACAGTTCTCCACTATGACTTTATTTAATAAATGATCCTTTGTTCCATATGACTTTCTTTTATTGTCCTTTTGTTCTACTGCCATAATAGAGTTTTCTTCTAAATGACTATAAACTGTCGGCATCAATTCTCTTGTATAATTTATATGTTGTTGGAAGGCAAATTATTGGTCTATAGTTTTTAAGGTAGCTTGTAGGTTCACTCTTAAGAAGGAGCATTGCTTTTCCTGTTGTTAGCCAGGTTGGTGTCTGTTCAGAGTGTGCATATAAATAGTTCTTACTCATTGCTAAATCTTCATGCAAAGATGTTAATACTTTTAGCCAAAGTTAGGTACTGCATCTGGGCCTGGGGTTTTCCAGTTAGAGGCTTTTCTTAACTTTATTTCAGTCCCTCTAGCTGTTACTTCATCCCATTTCACATGCTGTACCTTTAAACTTCTTATTCCTTTTTTGGCAGTCTTTAATTCCTTTTACCTTGTTTCCCAATTCTCTATAAAACTTTTTTGGGTCATCAATAAATTGCTTATTTTGTACTTTTCCCTTATATTTATCTTTATATCTTCTAAGTTTTTCCACCTGAGCTTAAATTTTTAGTTTTTTATTTGTGATAGTGCATTTTAGTTCCTGGTCTGTTCTAATATTGTGCATTGCTTTTATCACATCTATCTTTCTTAGTATTTTTGTTGATCTGATCCCTCTTCTATATTCTTCTAACAGTGACACTTCTTGTCTTAATTACTTTATAGTTTTCTCTGTTCGATACTTCCATGATGGTATTCGATTTCTCCCCTTCCTTTCCCTCACTACCCTGTGTTCTTGTGGTAGAACTTTATCAGTTATTAATTTAGCTGCACAGTAATATATCCTGTTTACTTCTGTTATATCACATGGATTAAGGTTACCATACGTATGGGTTTCCCCAGACACATCCTCTTTTTGGGCTCCTGTCCGGATGGTTTTTGAAAATTCTGCGATTTGTCCAGGTTTCTCAAAAAACAGACAAATTGCAGAATTTTCAAAAACCAGATGGCCCTATTTCAGTGGGATTGTCCTGGGATTGGCAGTCCGATCTTGAGTCCCGCACTGCCGGTTACAGTCCCAGCAAAACAGCCTCCGCTTTGTTTTTTTTTTTTTTGATTGGCCCATATACTGGTATACCAGCCAATCAAAAAAATGCAAAACAGAGCCATGTTCAATGCAGAACTGCTTGATATTCCACATTGAACAGAAGAGGGTCCACTGTGCGAGTATTTGATTGGCTCGTATACCGGTATACAAGCAAATCAAAAAAATCGAAAAACAGAGCTCTGTTCAATGTGGAACTGCTTGATGTTCCCTATTGAACAGAAGAGGGTCCGCTGTGCAAGTTTTTGATTGGCTTGTATACCAGTATACAGGCCAATCAAAAATCGCCAAACACGGGGCTACTTGTCTTTAATGCAAAAAAAGAGACCTTTTTTTTTGGTCTTCACCTAGTGTGAAAGACCTTTTGTCCCAACCCGGCTAGTCAAGAATCTGGCAACCCTAAGAGGTTGTCCTCTTTTTCGTATAACCAAATATGGTAACCCTAGCATGGATGTCTATGAATAGTCTTAATTACAGTGTTCATTTGTTTTATCAGACTTCTGACTTTTTGGGTTTTATTAACCTTCTGCAGTCTATTTCTTTCATTGATCTTGATATATCTGTCTATGTCTATTAAATCAAGCAACTTTTCTCTTAGCTCACTTTCTTCCAAACTGAGGGCACATTTTTTTGTTTTCCATATCCTGTGGGCATTCTATAGAAGGTTTTATAGCATCTTCCTGTGGCACCTTCTCTTCAATTTCATCCTGTGCCATCCATTGCTCTGTCATATGGGAACTCACTGGCCTATCACTCCTCAACATTGACTGCATCAGAGTTTCCACAGTTTCCTGTTCCTTCCCTTGCTGTTGAGCTTCAAGTGAATGTTTATACTGGTTTCCTGTGGAAGGCTCCAAATTATCTTTATATGGCGCCTGACCAATTGCTTCCTGTGCCACTGGTTTCCCCTTAATTTGGATATCCATTGCTCTATCCTGTTGTGGTGCTTTCTGAATTAAATTTTCTACACTGAATCCTTCACTTCGCAGGTTCTCCATAACCTCAATTTCTATTTTTTTAACTTCTCCATTACTGATCTCCATTTCTACTTTTTGTCTTTATCTTCTTATTTTTTGAATTGTAAAGTTTTCCATGTCCAGATTCCTTTGTCTGTATTTCTCTTCAAATATCTTTGGTGCTGCTCTTTTTATATTGGTTAGTTTTGCTTTCGCCTTTGCATAAATATTACACCATATCACATCTCTTTTTCTCTTCCATGTCCATATTTCTTCTTCAAATGTTTCCTGATCTTCCTGCCTGTCCTTATTTTGGGGACTCACTCCATCATGCTGTGATGTAACCTGTGTTAGACCTTCTACACCAAATCCTTCACTTCGCAGGCACTCCATAACTTCAACTTCTATTTTTTTAACTTATACTTTACTAATCTTCTTTTCTACATTCCATCTTTGTGATATTATTTTTTTATTGGGAAATTTTCCATATCCGGATGCCTTTGCCTGTATTTCGCTTTGAATATCTTTGAGGCTGCCTTCTTTATATTGATTAATTTGGCTTTTTCTTTGCATACATTTTCACCATATCAAATCTCTCTTTCTTTCCCTTGTCCATATTTCTTTTTTATACTTTTCAAATATCTCTTGGTTTTGTTATTTATATTTTCACACTTCCTCAGATGCTTCTTTTTTCAAACAGATCGAAGTTTCTTGATCTATATACTGTTTTGCACAAATCTGTTGTATTAATGAACACAACTTTTCATTTGAAGCTTCTAACAGTTTTTCTTGTGGAAGTATTTTTCTTTCCACCAATTTCTCTCTTAATCATTTTGTATATCTTGGGTCTGGAAATTCTGGGCTTTTTGCGTAATAGTAACAATACATAATTTCTTTCTTATCCTCAGTAGTCCACTCTATCATTTTTATGGCTCTTCTTTGGCCTATCTTTTTTTGTGATTTTTGTGGACTGCTACTTTCTTCTATTACAGCAGGGGCATCCTCCCCCTGGGCCTGGCCTGGCCCCATTGTATGGCTGTTTCTGTATTTTGAGGATTATACACTGTCATTTTTTCCATTCCTGGCACCAGTGTACCTACCAGGATTGGGCACTTTTTTATTCTGACACTTGTGCACCCAGCTATCTCTTTTAATTTTTTTACCAACTTCTGTCCATGATATATACAGTCTATTTATCAATATCAGTGTCACTTTGGTGAGGTTTTGTAGAAAACAGGGTCCACCTCATGAAGGTACTCATCAAGACCTGTGGATGATTTCAGTTTCAGTACTAGTACTCTCCTTTGCTTGCTAACTTCCATCTCTCCATTCGGACCCCTCCAGGGAGCTGTAGCTGATGAGGTGGCAGATAAGATCAATGCACAGCTTGCTACCCTCAGCTCGGTAGTCAATTCATCCATGAGACTCATTTAATATGCAGCAGATGGTGTGAGTAAGGTGGCGGGTTCAGGCATCTTGATTAGGAGGCAGGCCTGGATGCGCCTTTGCGATTTCATGGAGCCCTTTAAGTCTTTTTTTGTTAATGCTCTTTTCGATGGCTCATCTCTCTTTGGGTCCAAAGTAAAAGAAATGCTGGCCCAGTGTGAACAGGAAGGTAAGACCTTGTCTGCCATTGGAGTATGTTTCTCCACACCCACCAGACCATTTCCAAAGGATCAGAGGGGTAGTGGGAAGATGTAGTTCTGGAAATCTCAAAGGTCTTACCAGGACACACAGGATGGTAGTTCCCCCAGGGTCAGAGGGGGGGGGGACAAAAATGGAAGAAGCCACCCTCGTGGCAGAGGAGGCCTGCAGAATCAGGGCTCCAGAAAATCTTTGTTTGGCAGACCCTTTCAGTGCTCCTGAAGGAGTGCCTGACTGCTCACCTCTGGAGGCGGTCGGGGAAGGTTGTCACTGCACCTAGAAACCTGGCAGAAGAAAACCAACAACAAGTGGGTGCAGGACATAATATCCAGGGGTTATATCATTCCCTTCTCTCTCCCCAGTCCCAAAAACAAATCAGTTCCAGATGTTCCATCTAGTCAAAGGGAACAAGCAATGTTAGAAATCCAAACGTTGCTAAGAAAAAGAGTCATCCAAGACTTCCCTGCAGACCAGAGAGGATCCAGAACTTACTCAAGATTCTTTTTAGTTTCAAAGAAAACAGGGGTCTGGAGACCCATTTTGGATCTCAGCAATCTCAACAAATCAGTGAAGAAAACCAAGTTCTGGATGGTGACACTGTAGTTGATACTTCCATTCCTGGAAAAAGACAATTGGATGTGCTCTATAGACCTTCTGGATGCGTACTACCACATTCTAATGAAAAGGCAATCCAGAAGGTTTTCTTGCTTCCAGCTAGGAGCCAGACAATTCCAGTTTCCAGCTCTCCTCTTTGGTCTCACTACAGCCCCCAGAGTGTTTACCAAATTGATGGCAGTAGTGGCAGCTCACCTGAGACGCTGAGGATTCTGGGTGTTTCTGTATCTGGATGACTGGATCATAACAGCCCTGACCAGGTATCTTCTTCTACAAGCCAGGGACTATACACTTCAACTTTGCACCTCCCTGGGCATTACTGTAAATTACAACAAATCTTCTTTAGAGCCATCTCAAACTTAATTTTTATAGGAGCACAGATAGATACAACCATGCTGATAGCAAGACTCCATCATGACAAAGTGCACAATCTTCATCTGCATGTGAAACTGTTAATCAGGAAAACTCGAGCTGCTGCAAAACAAGTGCTACAGGTTCTGGGGAAGATGGCAGCATCTATCGTACTTATTCTCCAAGCTCACCTGCATATGAAGATACTTCAGTGGTTACTTTCTACACAATGGTTAGTCCTGGAATTACCAGTGTTGCACAAGATTCTCATACCAAACTCCTGCAAAAGGGATCTCGAGAGGTGGATTCACTGTTCTTCAGTATCTCAGGGCCATCCCTTTATTCCCCCCTCAACCCCAAGCCACAGTGACCATGGACACTTTCCAGATGTGGGGGGGGGGGGCATTATCTAGGGAAGACAGTCCAAGACACCTGGCATGAATATGAGGCAAACTTGCATGTAAATATGCTAGAGATGAGGGCAGTTCTCTTGGCATTGCAGGCATTTCAGGACACCCTCCCTCTAGGAATGATAGCAATTCAGTCAGACAATATGTTGGTAGTCTGGTACATAAACAAGGAAAAAACAGATCTTATCCCCTTCATCGCAAAGCTGTACGGGTTTGGCAATGGGCGACGTCCGCCAGCCATTTTCTGATTGCAGTGCACATCCTGGGGAAATCCAGTGTCATTGCAGGCAAATTGAGCAGGGCCATATTATGGCCCCACAAGTGGTCCCTCAATCAGAAAGTAGCGGAAGAGATTTTCCAGAAATAGGGCCAGCCTTGCTGTGATCTTTTTGCTTCATCCACCAACACCAAATGCAGCAACTACTTTGCCCTAATCCCTCCTGTGGGGGAGTCACCAAGGGATGCAATGTTTCATGACTAGCCTCTGGGAATCCTATATGCTTTCCCTCCAATTCCTCTGATTCCCAAATGATTACAGAAAGCAAGTCTGTTGGAGATCACGATAATCCTGATTGCACACTATTGGCCTTGTCAAATCTGGTTTCCCTTTGTACAGCCTCATCTTTGGGACAAACCATTCTTGCAAGCACAAGGTCCTGAGTTTTGGAAGGGATATGAACCTATGATTCTGGATCCAGTTCCAGATTTACTGATGTATCCATTGGGAATGGTGCATCCCAGCCTTCACAACCTCAAGATGACAGTTTGGCTGCTCCAGTTCCCTTGATTGCCAGGTTTTCCTGTCTGTCCTGTCTATTAAAATATATTCTGCTGTCCTCCCATAAAACATCTACGTGTAAGTTATACAGTACAAGAGTAAATGGAATAGGTTCGTAATACGGGTAACTGATAGCCAAGTAGATCCCCTTTTCTGCATCCATACATTCTATACTGGAATTTCTAACCAAACTTTTTCATGAAGGTGTGGCTGCTTCTACTATTAGAGTCCAACTAGCAGCAATTTCAAATTTCCATGTGGGAGAGAACAGCTCTACTATCATGTCACACAAACTCTGCAAGGCCTTTTTGAAAGGAACAACAATGATTAGACCCCCAAACAAGAAAACTCCTCCCTGGGATCTGAATTTCATTTTAACAAATATTATTTGTTTCTCCTATGAACCTTCAGCCACATGTGATCTAAAGTTTCTGTCTTGGAAAACACTCTTTTTAGTGGTGATTACCTTAGCCAGAAGAGTCTCAGAGTTGCAGGCTTTGTCTTCCAATCCCTCTTACCTAATATTTCATAAGGATAGGGTATGTTTACACACTAATCCTTCATTTTTGCCAAAGATTGTATCAGAAAGTAACCTAAATCAATCTATTGCTCTACCAGTGTTCTTCCCTAATTACCAGAATAAAGGCGAATACTCCTTGCACCCTCTGGACGTACATAGAGAATTACATTTTTACTAGCACAGAACTTCAGGTTTCAGGAAATTGGACCAGCTTTTCATATCTTACTCTGAAACTAGGAAAGGTCAACCAGTCTCAAATGTTACCTCATCTAGATGCCTCACTTTTTGTATATCCTACATCTACAGCTCTAAAAACAGTCCTCCTCACTTTCTTGTTAGAGCACACTCCACCAGGTCAGTAGCTAACTCTGCAGCCTTTTAAGCAAGGTTACCCTGGGATGATATCTGTGCTGCATCTACTTGGGCAAAACTGCATACCTTTAGTACTCATTACAAATTGGATTTGGCCTCCAGGAGCAGAGCTTCATTTGGTTCTATGGTTCTGAGGAATTTTCTCCCATGAGCCACCCAGGAATTTAATTGCTTGGGACGAGGTCCCATCAGTGAGAATAAAGGCGAGATTGACAACAACACTTAAAGAAGTTATATACGTACCATGATGTTCCATGTGTGTTGCCCATCTCGATCTTTATTCTCACAACTCACCCTCTTTTCCCCCTTCCAGAACTCCTAGAAGACTGAGTGGATATTGGATTTATGGATCTCCGTAGCCTCAGAGACACTGACATTGACCTCTAAAAGGCCATAGCTACTGTGTAGGTTATTTTCTCTTCTGGGTGGGCAAACAAGATCTGAGGAAGTTGGAAAACTGCATTATGAGTATGGAAGGTGGCCCATGAGCTTTGCTGAAGACCTCGAGCTATTGGAAAGGCCGAGATGGATCCGACACATTGGATCAGAACCCATCAGTGAGAATAACGGTCGAGATGGACAACACACATGGAACATTATGGTAAGTACATAACTTATTCTTTTTATCCATTGGGCTTACCTGGTTAACAAATGTATAAAATAAATATTCTGTTGCTTTTAGCTGTGGTGGAACCAGATCTTCGATGGGTCCCCCTGCGTCCTTTGCATGCTCTTCTCCTAAGCAATGTGCCCACAAAGTATGTCTGTCTTGGGGCAGAACCTTATGCTTAGATTTGCATTTCAAGAAAAATTTTACTCTCCTACATTCAAACATTAACAATCTAAGAACATTTTTCTTGTTTTTGTTTTTTTTAAAGAAGAAGAGTACATCAAGGAATCAGTGATAAAATTGTGCAGCAAGTACAACCATTTGCTCTTTTTGATTTAAACTCTGACAGTTTGACTGTAAAGTTTTTTTTAACAGCACATGAAGAATACCAACAAATACCACCAAACAACTGCCAATACCACAGCAGAGTAGAGCTTGGAAAACAGATAGCAAGGAAATAAAGACACCAAGACCTTAGGAGGGAGTCAGAGACAGAGAAGCATGGTAACATTTTCAACAAAAAAGAAGAAAGTAACAAAATATGGCCTATAAGTCAATCAGAATCCAACACCACAACAATTTCATAAGGCAAACATAAAAATTTTTTTTAATTTATTTAACATTTGTTTATCGGGAAAGTCCGACTTGGAGCAAAGCCAATTTTCAGCGGAGGCCTGAGGAGAAATGCTTCATATACATGTCTTTGTAACGTGGGAGGAAACAGGAATACCCAGAGGAAACCCACATGAACACAGGGAGGACATGCATTCCTGCACCCCAGCCAAGAATCGAACTGGAGAACCTCTTGTTGTGAGGCGACAATGCAACTGCTGTACCACTGTGCTGTCCAATAGGAACTGTGAATATTTTCTCAAAAAATAACACTTCTTATTTAAACATAGCCTAGCACCTATTCTCTGATGCTTGCTGAATATGTGGCTGAAAAAGATCTGAAGAGAAAGCTCAATTGGCAGAGAACTGTGGGTAAAACGGGAGGGGCTAGTGGCATGGGAAAATTTCAGCTGCCATGCTGACTAAAGACCAACAGCTTTTATTAATTATGCTGTTAATGAGGATGGACATCCTCATCCCAGATTTTCTGTTTCCAGCTACCATGAAAATGGTTAGCAGAAATCAGAGGAATGTGGTAGCATAATTTTGACATCTGTCTTATTCTCAAACTGCAAGACATCAACATGAGATCTTTACTTCTGACACCATGTCATGAGGGAGTCCAGTAGACATTTGCTGAAATGCCTAAACTTGTATTTCCTTAACAGATTCATCCCAAGTACATGTCTAAAGAAGCACACATCAACAGCAACACTACTGTTTACAGGGGCAATTTAGACTTTCCTAAAGAACTCCACCCAGAACCTTCATTAAGAAAGTCAGACACAGTCCGTCAATAAACAAGTATGTCCTGATAAGAAAACTTTACAAAAGGAAAGGGAAATACCTAGAAAAGATTCCACAGGCATTGGCAGAACATGAAAGCTTTACATAGGCAATAACTAGAAATTAGGACTGAATCCCAGCTATGATTCTGAAATGTTAAACACCGAGTCACCACACTATGTTTTTTGGCTATTTTTTGTATTTATTTATTTATTTATTTGTGAAGGCAGTATCACAATCATCATCATCATTATCATCTTCATCAATAACCCACCTTTTTGTGTGTTTACTTCTACGTGGATCAGGGTGTTCCATCAACATTGGCCGTCTCTCTTGATTTAGTTCCACCTCATTGACCGTCATGGCTGACTGTCACAGGTCTCTCACACAATCCAGCCATCTATTTGCTGGATGCCCTCATTTCCTCTTGCCTCAGTGTCACTGCTCAACAGAGGCACAGCAAAAAATAATGGGGTTCCCCCCCTACTAAAAGGGTGGGCGTAAACCAAAAACTATGAAAAGCTAAACCTCCCCGTGCCAGCAGAGTATGAACCTAACCTAAACCTAACCTACTGATGAACCTTCTTCCTGTCTATCCCAAGTCTTTTTTCAGCGGATTGTCTTCTTCTTTCCTGCACATGTACCTAAACCACCATAATGTATTCTGTTTGTCCTTCTCTGCATTGATGTCCTTATTTCTTCATCTGTCACAGTGTGCATACTATCATCAATCTCAGGAACTTCATCTTCATCACTTCTAGCTTCCTCAATTGCTCTGCCTTCACTGCCCAGGTTTCTGCACCATGCAGTAGTACTGGTTGTACCCCTGTTTGCATGCCTTAATTTGCAGCTTCTTTAGCATTCTTTCATCACACACTGCCCCAACACTCTGTGCCACTTGGCTGCAGCCCTTCTGATTCTGGCTTTATCCTCCTCATTCAGCCTTCCCTTCTCCTGTACCACTCCCGGATACTTGATGCTGTTAGCCTCTTCCACTATTTTTCCTTCCATCTCAGTTTTCACCTTCTTCTGATCCCCCCCCATTTACTGTCATGACAACTGTCTTGTCTGTACTCAGTTTCCTCACACGAGCCTGGAGTTTTGCATTCCATTCCCGTATCATTTATGTATGCACAGCTCTCATCCTTCTAACTCCAAAATGTGGAACACTACCTTTCATAACCTTTACTGGAAAAGCTCACTCAGACTCTGCCACAACTTGCTGTGAGGGAGAGGTTAGTTTGCTTTTGATTTCTTGTATTTTGTATTACTTTATTGCCTGCTTCTATTTTTTTTTGTATATTGTGATTTAGTTCTTTACACTGTGTTTTACTCGTATTCTGCTTTTAATTGCATATTAAAACTAGAAAAGAGACCACAACTGTGTCTCTTGTGAGTCACAAAGAAATGTTTTTCCACCCTTCCACCCTGGTGCTGTTGTGTTCTTAAACACAACTGTCTTTCTAGTTGCCTTCCCCTTATGTTAATTTGACCATATATCTCTTTCCCTCTACCTTTTCATTGGCTGTTGTGAGTAAGCACAAATTTATCATTTTATGAAATCACTCTCCCTCAACTATTTAAATTGGCCATTCCACTGTATTCCATAGAACCAGAATACAAAGTGCCCATCCCCTTTCAATCTATCTTTCTCTTTTAAAATTAGTGGCTCTCCACTAAGACAGCTAAAGCTTAAGTTACCCCCTCTTTCATATTTAACTGCTTAATGCATACTGCAGTACTTAGGGTATTAACCCATTTTTCCATCTTACCTTTAAAATCTGCAACATCTATTGCAAGACCACCAATTATTGGAGAGCCCACATTCTGCCTCTCAGTATTCATCTTGGGATTAGTGCTTCTGTTTTGTCCTGGTGAGAGAAGGCGCACAGGGACATTAATTCCTGGAGACTGCTGATCACTTGGAAGCCTAATAACTGCTTCATAGGTGACAGCTTGGAATTTGTGCTTATATTCTGCTCCTGGTAAGAGTGTCTGTGCTTGACGTTCCTGATTGGTCTGGTTGCTATTCAAGACATCTACCAGGAAAAGGCTACAACAAGCCTACAGACCCCTGCATCATCAGGGACAAGACTGTGGCTCATCAAACAGACTGTGGGCTGCTTCTCATATTGGGACTGATGCTAATGTTTTTTTCTGGTGAGAGGAGAAGCAAAGGAGAATTGTATCCCAGCAGAGTGAAGCTGTGGTGAGACCATCAATAGTACTAACCAGGCAGTAGCCATTCACACAACTCCTTATTTTCAGCATTCTTGACAAGCTAATTCTTTGTTTTCAGTAACTACTGCTTGATTTGTTTCTGACTTCAGAATATCTGCCTGAGTACTTCATCCTTAAATTTCAGGGTCTACTTATTAGTTTCCTCTCACGCATTTGACAGTGCCCTGTATAAACACAGACACCTTGAGTGACATTTGTCCTGTAAAAGCACAATTGATATTTCACCAGTACCTAGTTGCACACAGGACAACTAGTTTACAGTGACAAGCACTTTCCCCTGAGTTGCAAACCGGATACTCCTGACATTGCTTTATATTCTCACTTCAACTGTCTGATCAATAAAAAAGGGTCTGTTGCCATGGATATGTCCTTTCCCACTATCTCCATTACTGGCTTGGTGGATATGGCCATCCTATCGCTAGGTAGAAATTGCCTCATGTTTACTGATAACCAGTTAATTCTCAAACAAACTGATATGGTATGAGAGACATATTTTCACAATGTCGCTGGAGGCAAAGCTCTCCACATAAAAGTGCTCCTAATGTCAATAAGGTTGTCAGTAATACACATGCTGCACTCATCACACACAATTCAGAGCAGACATATAGACCCACACATGCTGAAGCACTTAAATGTAACCTTCCTAAACCCCAAAGATGACCTAGACGAAGTGCACATAACAAATATCCTCAACAGCCCCAAATGCACTCTTTCAAAACAACACCCACCATCAACACATAAAGCCACATCTCATGGAGTCTCAACTTCTAAGCCCATAAGGCAAGCCACCACAGAATCCAACATTCTAGTCATTGGAGACTCCATCATGAAACACACTGATGTCCCTCTCACCAGGCTGAGTAAGGAGAAAGTCACAGTCATTTGCTTATCAGGGGCTAGGATCCATCACATTACACACGCACTCAGATCATTGGACCACAAGTACCAGTATGACTCACTCATAGTTCACGTGGGTATTAATGACCTGAGATGTATCCCCAAGACTATATGAAGAGAGACATCATGGAGCTCTTGGATTATATGTCCCAGACTGGTATGAGCCTAGCATTGAGCAGCATTTTACCTTCTCCAAGGATGATGCCAGAATATGAACAAAAGATGACTGACTAACAATTGGCTTAGTTTCTGGTGTCATTCTAAGGGAGTGCAATATTTGTCAGCAAGGAAAGAGATGACCAACAGACCATGCTACTTTGCCAGGGATGGTCTGCACCTCTCCCATCTAGGCTTTCGAATATTAGCTAAAACAATGTCTTCCCCCATAGTGACTTTTTAGGCAATGCTAAAGTAAAAAGTTCTTCTGGCATAGCAAATCAAAACCAAGAAAATCTAAAGGCATTACTGCTCAATGCTGGAAGTCCAAACAAACCACTCCCCAGAAGCTCTCTTCACTCTAGCGAATGCTGATGTCTGTACGGTCACTGAGACGCGGTTTAAAGCTGTGAAGAGTACACCAACAATGCAAGGTTATAATGCCCTCCACATATGTAGACCAGCTACTGCACAGACAGGGTCTAAAGGTGGAGGTGTCTCAATCTACACAAAAAATAAATATACCTTAAGGCTGGTCAAACAGGAAAATGCACTTGAGCTACTCCATGTTCAAATCACTATGTGCGAAATCCAATACCACCTCCTTGTAAGCTATAGGTCCCCCTCTATGATCCAGGAAACCAATACAATCTATTTAAACTTATTGGAAACACAATCCAACCCAATACCATATTCATGGGTGACTTTAATTGCCCCCACTATTAACTGGGAATCCTATACAACACCAAATGTACAGGCACAGAGATCCTTGGATTTTGTAAACACAAACTCATTAGACCAGATTTTTAATTCACCAACCAGGGGTGCAATCATACTGGATCTGGTTCTCACTAATATGGGAGAGTGATGCACACCCCTTAGTGTAGTGTCTTCCTTGGTAAGGTCAGACCACAAAATGGTCTCCTTTGAAGTAAAAATAAAACCTGGATCCCCAGCTAAGCTTGTAATATTCAGGAACTACTCTAAGGCTAACTTCCTGCTACTAAGTGATAACCTGGCAAAATTCCAAGCCCCCATAAACCATGAAAACACTGCTGCCTATGCAGAACTGTTCACAAAAACCCTATACAAGCATGTTAATAGCTGCATAGAGGCAGCTGCTCCCAACAGGAAATAGTACAGGACTAACTCAAAAAATAAGCCACCCTGGTGAAATCACAAAATCAATAGGCTGTATAACAGAAGGAAGAAAATTATGGCAAAAATTAGGAGGTGCAGCACCCAGCAGGATAAAAGCACTCTCGTCAAACTAAAGAAACAACTCAGAGGACAAATAAAGTCTATTAAAGCTAAATGTGAGGTAAATTTCACCCCCCAGGCCAAAGACAACCACAAGGTATATTCTTTAGCTATCCTCAAAGGCAATGCAGAGTTGTGTGCAGAGGTAATTGTACATGGAGCCACCTATGCAAAGCCAGAAGATATAGCAAGCTTACTGGCCGATAATTCATCTCCAACTTACCCCTCTCTCCACCTCAACCTTCCCTCAGGAAATACCATAAAATATAACTCCCCTTGCTATCATTAGGGAACAGGTCCTTAATGCTCTCTTTAAGGCCACGAACCTTGCATTAATGGTCCCAGATAATATCCCAGGATGCCTTCTAAACAGTGTGAAACATGATCTATCAGGCCCTATGGAATAGCTGTTTAACTGTAGTCTTGAAACAGGCTTTATGCTTTATGAATGGATGGAGAACAGCAACAGTCATCCCTCTGCACAAAGGTTGGCCATTTACAGACCCTGGAAACTATAGATCCATAAGTCTAATTAGTCTTACATGCAAAGCCATGGAAAGAATTATCATGGAAATGATCAATAATGATATAGTAAAGCTCCAGACACTGGACCCTTCCCAGTTTGGTTTCATCAAGGCCGGGTCATGCCTACTCAACCTGGTCGACTTCTTTGAGAAGGTCACCAAAGCAATGAATGAGGGCAAAATGGTTCACACTGCTTATCTTGACCTGGCTAGGGTATTTGATACAATACCCCACTTGGGCATTGTTGACAAAATCAAGAGGTTAGGTATAAACCTGTATGTCACCTGGTGGATAGCAAACTGGCTCACAGACAGGACCCGGGAAGTTAGAATTGGGGAGTCCACCTTTACAAAGAGGCCAGTCACAAGTGGGGTTCTCAGGAATCAGTCCTTGGCTCGCTCCTTTTTGGCATTTATTTCTTTGAAGTCAAGGCTAATGTCAATGGTCTTTGGCTGAATACATTTGCAGATAATTGCAAATCAAGAGTTGTCATTGAATCCCACACCGACATAAATGTTCTCCAGGAAAGGCTGACACAAACAAACAACTGGTGTCAAAGCCATGGACTAAAAACAAATACCAGGAAATGCATAATAGTATCCTTCAGGAAGTCATCCACCCCTGGTAACAATCATATTGACAACACACCCCTTAGAGTTGACTCAGTATTCAGGGACTTAGGGACACACACAGACAGTAATCTAGCCTTTGACCATCATGTGTCTGCAGTAGTGAGGAAATCATTCTATGTTGCCCAACGTATAAACAAATGTATGGCATCTAGGTCCAAGGAAGTCATTGTTCCACTGTATTCAGCATTCATCAGACCTACCATTGAGTGCAGTGCCCCCTTTGGTATGTACCTAACCAGGCATATCCAACAACTGGTACATCCACAGACGTTCCTCACTAAAAGAATACAGGGTGTAAGTAAAATAGCCTATGCAGACCACCTCAAGGCCCTATCCCTATATTCTTTCCCTACAGGCTGTTAAAGGGAGATCTATGCCTGGCATACAAGGCATTGTCAGACTCCACTCTGATGAACCTCCTGCATAGCCACAAAGCAAACAGCACCAGAATTACCCATTCTAAAGACTTAAACCTTGCCTGTGATATAAATAGGACCTGCTGGAGAGACAGGTATGTATCCCAGAGACTACCCCATCTATGGAACAGGCTCCTCATCCATGTGAAGCAGAGTTCCTCTCTAACACAATTCAAGTGCAACTTGGACAACTGGATGGGAAACAGGAAGTTCATCCCTGGTTTGGCACCTATGTCTCTGATACAAACAGATAGCCTGTAAATGGTTCATCTCCCAGGCCCATGCTGACACTTATCAAGGGTATCAGAACTTGTCAGAGATTTGGGATGCATGGCTAGGCTTAAAAAGGCCATTGTGATCATTAGCCTAGTAAACACCCATGAGCCTATGAACAAATGGGCAAAATGTAAAACACCTACTAACAACATCAACTAAGAAGCTTACAGGAGAGTTAAAATGTGTTACTTTAAACTTATAAATATTTCTTTTGATGAATTAATATGATTCAGTATTATTTACAATGAATATCAGATAAAAAAATCTTAAAACTGAATGTGTGACAAGACCCTTTCACTGTGGAATTGTGAGAATCATGGGGTTTTTTTTAAACTCGAAAGTGGGGCATTCCTCATAATAATAATATACACTTGAAAATCGTGTGTGTGTGTGTGTGTGTGTATCTAACTATCCATGATATATATATATATATATATATATATATATATATATATATATATATATATATATGGGTCTACTTCATTTCACTGAAAGCTCATTTCACTGAAACTCAGTTGCCTGCGCACAGTTCACTGAAAGCTTATTTGACTGAAGCTCATTCTGTTGAAAGTTATATATGGCCTTTTCCCCAATGTAGTGCTATCCTGGAGTTAGTATATAAAGTAAGTGTGTGTGTGTGGGAGTGTGTTATATATTGTCTTCTGGAAAGAGTTATTCATTGGACTTATAAGTATCCATATCTATGGTTTTAAACATTTAAAATTGGTGGGGGGCTATGACCCCCCCCCCCTTACTTTATATACTAACTCCAGGATCGCACTAAGTGGAGAAAAGCCCATATATAACTTTCAACTAAATGAGTTTCAGTCAAATGAGTTTTCAGTGAAATGAGCTTTCAGTGAAATTAAGTAGAATGGATGACCTTCTCAAAGAAGTGTGTTTTTGGATTTGTGAGTTGTGCTTGGGTTTTTGGCTTTGTGATTTCGAAATACTGAAATTCAGGATTTCAGTATTTCAAAATTACAAAGAGGACCCCTAAGGGGGGTGTGGGGGGCGTAGCGTAGATATTGATACTTACAAGTCCAATGAATAGCTCTTTCCAGAAGACAATATATAACACATGTCCACACACCCCCTTACTTTATATACTAACTCCAGGATCGCACTACAGTGGGGAGAAGGCCATATATAACTTTCAACAAAATGAGTTTCAGTCAGATAAGTTTTCAGTGACATGAGCTTTCAGTGAACTGTGCGCAGGCAACTGAGTTTCAGTGAAATGAGCTTTCAGTGAAATGAAGTAGACCCATATATATATATATATATATATATATATATATATATATATATATATATATATATATATATATATATATATATATATATATATGGTTCTACCTGACTTCGCCGACAGCAGAAGACCGACATCGAACGGAGCTCCAGAAGATCGAAAGTGAAGAAGACGGACGCGAATCGCGAGTGGCAGAACATCCACAATGCAGAAGACCGACACGACGGATGACAACACCAACGCCGAGGATGCCGACATGGGGAAAGGCTGTGTGAGTATGCGGTAGTGACGGACGTTAGGGTGCAGGTAAGTGTGGAGATTGACGGTCTGTGGGGATAGGGTGGGTTAAGTGAGTTAGGGTTAGGGGTGGGTTAAGTGAGTTAGGGTTAGGGAGGCGATAGGGGTGGGTTAAGTGAGTTAGGGTTAGGGAGCGATAGGGTGGGTTAAGTGAGTTAGGTTAGGGAGCGTTAAGTGAGTTAGGTTAGGGAGCCGGGTAGGGTAGTGTGTGCAGTGACGGACCTTAGGGTTAGGGTAAGGTTTAGTGTGGGCTTGTAAGGATTTTGGTGTGCTTGTGTTGTGTGTGTGGTTTGTGGAATGGGGATGTGTTTTGTTTTAATAATTGTTATTGTGGTGTGTGCAGTGTATGGGGTTTCGTGTTTGTGTACCGTCGGTTATTTCGTTGTCGGTTATGTGTGGTTTCGTGTTTATGGACTGTCGAATATGTGGTGTCGGTGATGTGGTTGTCGGTGTTGTGTGGTTTCGGCTATGTCAGGTAGAACCATATATATATATATATATATATATATATGGGTCCACTTTGTAATTTCGAAATACTGAAATCCAGAATTTCAGTATTTCGAAATCACAAAGCCGAATACTCAAAGTTCCGAAACCGGCAAAAGCGCAAAATTCAAAATCCCAAAGCATGGAGATGTTGAATTTCCACTCGCTGGTGCGGTGTGTGGTTATTTGGGTTGAATTTAGGTAAGTTTGTGTGTGTAAGTGTGTTGGTTAGGGGCTTTAGTGTGTGTAAGTGTGTGTTGTGACTGTGATGTGTGTGTGAGGGACTGTAAGATGTGTGTATGTGAGTTTCGTTTGTGTTTCTGTTTGTGCTATCTCAGAGTTAGAATATATCAGTAGGGGGGTGTGGGGGGTGCAGGGGGCTTACCTCCCTCCTTATATGTAGTGTAGATGCATTTGTTTGATTGTGGGGGCATTATTGTGTTTGTTTATGTGTGTACTGTATGAGTAGCGTAGTTTCGGGATTTTGAATTTCGCGGTAGTGTGTTTTCAGATTTGTGAGTTTTGCTTGGGTTTTTTGGCTTTGTGATTTCGAAATACTGAAATTCAGGATTTCAGTGTTTCAAAATTACAAAGTGGACCCATATATATATATATATATATATATATATATATATATATATATATATATATATACATTTTCTTTTTTTATCATGTAGGTAGTGTGACGTACAGGAGATCATTCTCAGACCTAACACGTGCCACAAGGCAAAACAGTACAATACCCATAGATTATGTGACATGGCAGTTATAAAAGTGTTGCACACTATGTGCATGTGTGCATTAGTTACACCATGTTTATGTTACACTTAGCTGTCTCTATCAGCACTTAAAGCAGTGGGACTCGTTTTTTGGAGAGAAAGCTACAGGAAATACCAGGACATCTGAGGTCATGTAGGCAGAATATCAAGAGAGAGAGTCAGTGGCTGTAAATGTGTTTCTAAAGCAGAAATGATGCTATTAGATCTGTTAAATGTATAGCAATAATAGCAGCATATTCCAAAGCTTAAGTATGAGAAAACAAAATGCTTTGTTACCACAGAAATTAACCTGGACTTTATTCTCTTACAGTAAGTACATGGATCTAATATGTTAAGTATTACATGAGCTGATATTAACAAAATTATGTTTGTTTCAAGAGGTTACTATCACAGAATAAAAGACTGTTGGAGTGAAAGAAAAAAACTAGCACACGGTGACACTGAAAAGGAGCATCAGTTCAGATGTCACCGTTAGCTTTCATAACATCTGCTCTAATGCATTTGCTTTTCAAACATCTTTCCTTCTGTCACTCAGAGTTTAGCAGGTGTTTCAGTGTTCTGCAGACTTGAAGAGTGTCCCCATGAGAGGTCTTCCTTTGTTACTGCAGCATCACGCGACGTATACAAACGAGGCCTTTATCTGTCTTCTTATATTGCCCTGAATGGTGAAGGACAAAACAAAAGTTAAACAACAGTCTGAATGCACTGCAGAAATCTGCCTTGCCCTATTAGTTGGTAACATCCCTGCCAGCATTGTAAGGATTCTTCTTTATATATTTCTAATCTTGTTTGTTCATCTGTTGTGCATTTTCCAAAGACCTCCTTTTTGTCTTTCTAAGACTATCTTGCCACAATAACTTTGTTCCCCTTCCTCCCACCCCCTTAACATTGTAAACCCTTATACTTTGAAGATGCTATACTTTCTCTTTTAAGGGCACTGACTATACATACTGACCCTTGCTGTATTATGAATATTTGATCATGAATTAAACATTTCTCCCCATCTCTCATCCCTACATACACCCACAGGCATCACACACAGTCAATGCCCTGCTGCTATATTTCCACAAGTTGGAAAATATACTTGTAAATATATTGTAAATATTCAGTTATGTTTTATATCTTTCATTCATTGGACTGTAAGAATTGTATGTTTAAATGCTATGTTTTATCTGTATTTCTTTATTACTATGTAACCTATAATTTTGATCATGTGTGTTGTCTTTGTGGAGCTTTTCTCCCCAGGGCTCCATTGAAAACGGGTTCATCTTCGCCCAATGGACCATCCTAGCAAATCAACTGCAAATAAATAAAATAATAAATAAATTAGTTTGTTAACCAATATTTTGATTTATCCTTGCATTTAATATTAGTGACATGCAGTTATCTATCAGGCAAATAGACTTTATTTTGAAGAATTCAAATCAAAGGTAGAAAGATCACATAGACAAACCATTTAGTAAAAGCTAGAAGAAAAACCCAGCATTGGTATTAATGCACCAGTAAAGACTTCAAAAAGTAAAAGTAAAACGTCATGAGCATTCAGAGCCATGTAACTGAAACACTATTATGTCCTTAAGGGGTTATTTGCATATATCCCACAGGACTGTGCTACAGGAGGCTTAAGGTTACACGGTGAAGGTTCTTGCTTTGCAGGGTATTTCTTGTAGTTTATTTTGAACAACTTTCCCTACCTTTTACTGAGTTACTCAGTTAAAGTAAACAGTCTTCTAAATATTCAAGTTTGACAGATTTTTTTGTGGATAGGTATAGTTTCATTCGATTTTACTTTTCTGTCACATACAAACATACATTTATCTATTTATTCTTTTTGACTGGGTTAGTCTCACATATTACATTTGTCACTTTTTTAACCAAGTAAATGTACTCTGACCTCACACACTGTATTTAAATTCTCTGATGTTTGGAATCAAAATAATTTAAATTCTGATGCAGCGCTTGATATTAAGATGCTTTTATGTAACACTTTGTGAAAAAGCATTTTGTATTTTGGGAAAATTAAACCTTACATATTGTCTTTATATACTGTTTGCCTTTGGTCTGAAGCATGGCTGAAGAGGACCCTTGAACCAGTTCTCCTACAATGGTAATAAAAAATGAACACATAAATAAATTGTTGCTGTTCTTCTTTTGGCTTTTCCCGGTTAGGGGTCGCCACAGCGGAACTCCGGTCTGCTAATGATTGGCAGTAGATTTTTATGGTGCCGAGGTGCCAGCTCGACGCCCAAACTTCAACGAAGGCACGCCCATTCATGCATGTCTTTCGAACGCCACTTGACCACGGGGAGGACATGCAGACTCCACACAGAAGGCGGTCCAGCCAAGAATCGAATGGGGGAACCTCTTGCTGTAAGGCGACAATGCTACTGCTGCACCACCACGGAACACATAAATAAATAAACAAATAAATTAAATTAGCTGAACAAATGAGTGAATGAATGAATAAATAGACCCAAATAAATCTGAGAGTCAGATAGATAGTTACATTTATAAACAAAACTAATCAGTCAATAAATAAGTCTAAGGAAAATAAATCACCTACTTGTCAGCACTGCTATTTTGCATTTTCCTTGTTTTTGGATATTGTTTAGACACTTTTCTCACTGTCCTGCCACTGGTGCAATGTACAATGTGGAGCAAACCAGTACTTTGAGAAAATGCAGGTTACAATAACGTCTGC
>NC_056733.1:862627470-862629970 GCF_019279795.1 Protopterus annectens | reverse complement strand
AAAGAATAAAACTAAAAACTACCCCCTGGTTAACCAAAGACACACTAACAGCCATGCGACATAGAGATAAGGCCTGGACACTTTACCATAAAAATAAATCCCCACTCACCCATAATGAATTTAAAACACTCAGAAACAAAGTAAAAAGGCTTGTTATTAAAGATCGACAAAACTACTTTTCCATACTCCAAAATACTAATAAAACAAATCCTCAAAAATTCTGGAAAGGAATCTCTACCCTTATCAATCCTGGCAAAACAGCCAACCCCAGCCCAGACCCCAATGCTTCTGACATTGACTTGGCTACACAATTCAACTCTTTTTTCATAAATTCTATTTCCAAGCTAACCTCATCATTCACTGACACCGCTACATCCTCGACCTCACCCCAATCCTCCCATACCCCTCCCTCCACCACTACCTCTCTTTTCCTCCCCAAGACCACCACCCTCTAATCCCTCACCCTCCCTTTCTCCTACTTTCTCACTAAAACCTATCCCCACATCTACCATAAAAAAACTGATCCAGAAACTAAAGCCTTGCTCTAATGCCCCAGACAATATTCCTTCATACTTTCTTAGCATAGCAGCTGAAACCATTGCCTACCCTATTAGTATACTAATTAACCGCTCGATCCAAGAAAGCAAAGTACCCCAAATCTGGAAAAAGGCCTTTATCATACCTCTGCATAAAGGTGGCAATAATAATGATACTACAAACTTCCGTCCCATAGCTATTCTGTCTCCCATTTCTAAACTCCTTGAAAAGTGTATCCATTTGCAGCTCTTTCCTTATCTCTTAGACAATCACCTGCTGACTCCAACCCAGCATGGCTTCAGACCCAGCCATAGTACTATGACAGCCCTCCTCTCCTTCTTAGAAACCATAAACAAGGCCAGGGACTCTGGACACATTGTTTCTACCCTACTACTGGACCTCTCAAAAGCCTTTGACACCATCTCTCATAAACTACTCCTTGATAAACTCTCCCAACTTAACTTATGTCCCTCCTCATTAAACTGGTTCTCTAGTTACTTATCTAATAGATCTCAAGCTGTTAAATGTAATAAAGCCACTTCCTCATTCCTAAGCACTCCAACTGGGGTCCCCCAAGGCTCCATATTGGGTCCTCTACTATTTAACATCTTCATACATGATTTCCATAATTCTATCCCATTCTCTAATATTATTCAATATGCAGATGATTCAACTATTACCTGCTCTGCCACATCCATTCCAGTACTCCAAAAACTTACACAAGATGCATTCTCTATCACTGAACAATGGATGAAAAAGAAACACCTAGCATTAAATGCCTCTAAAACCAAATTAATGGTATTTACTCCCTTTAAACACATCTCTGCCAACCCAAACTCTTTCTTAATCACCTGTAACAATAACACATCCTTGGAATTGGTGCCAGAGACTAAGTTACTTGGGGTTCAAATTGACAGTCAGTTTAAATTCAACTCCCACATACAACTAAATATCAAAAAAACTCATCAAAAACTAGGCATGCTCTACCGACAAAATCGTTTCCTTACACCCGCTACTAAAAGCACTCTCTCTTCCACATTCCTTATTCCTTCTCTTCTATATGGAGCCCCACTCCTGACTAACCTACAATCTTCCCTCAAAACACAACTTTCCTCATGCTACAATAAAATAGCTAAATTCGCTAATGGCCACAAAGCGTCTACTCACCATTGTTCTTCTCTCCACAAACTAGCATGGTTAGAACTACCCAACCGACTCATCTATTCTCAACTCACTCTTGCCCACAAGCTCATCCTTAAACCCTTCCTTTGTCCATCTCTTTCCCCTGCCTTTAAAATGCACCTCCCCAACAGAGAACTCAGAACCAATAACTAGAACCTACTTGAACTATACATACCATTACGCCCCCCCCAGGTAAAAAAACTCCTATCCTATAGTTTAGCACGTCTCTGGAACTCCCTACCTCCAGCTATTCGTACCACCTTCAACCACTTTACATTCAAAAAATATCTTTACTCTCATCTACTAACCCAGTGGGAATGCTCTTGCACCCACCATTCATAATTTAATGCTCTTGCACCCACCCTCATAATTCAAAACTGCCTTACTTCCTTCCTCCTCCTGCTAATAAGTTTCCTTGTATCTGCCTCTCCCGTTGTAGTAACTTGCATCCTTTAACTAGCTGCCTAATCTCAAATCAAAATCATTTTTGTATGCCTTACCTAGCAACCTAACTCATAATGCCTAGGCAATCTCATCAGTAATGTCACTTGAAAGATATACTCTTAATGTGTACATACTGAAACATGAATTACTTTTATAGTAGATACCACCTGTAATGTTCCATTGATTATGTATGTTCAAACAGTAATCTGTATAATTCTATAAATGCTGCAATATGAATCACTTTTATAGTATGTACCATCTACAAACAGTAATCTGTACAATTCTGTAAATACTGCAATTTGAATTCTGTAAATAATGCAATGTGAATCACTTCTAT
>NC_056733.1:862614970-862622470 GCF_019279795.1 Protopterus annectens | reverse complement strand
ACTCTTCTGCTATATTTTCAATATTTTTTTCAGTGTCATAGGACTTGGCGATGTGAGTCTCGAGACTTCAATCTTCCTCTTCTTCTTCTTTCGGCTGTTCCCGTTAGGGGTCGCCACAGCGGATCATCTGTTTCCATTTCTTCCTGTCCTCTACATCTTGCTCTGTCACACCAACCACCTGCATGTCCTCTCTCACCACATCCATAAACCTTATCTTAGGCCTTCCTCTTTTCCTCTTACCTGGCAGCTTCATCCTTAACATCCTTTTCCCACTATACCCAGCATTTCTCCTCAGCACATGTCCAAACCAATGCAATCTCGCCTCTCTGGCTTTGTCTCCAAACCATTCAACCTGGGCTGACCCTCTAATATACTTATGCCTAATCCCGTCCACCCTCATCACACCCAGTGCAAATCTTAACATCTTTAACTCTGCCACATCCAGCTCTAACTCCTGCCTTTTTGTCAATGCCACTGTCTCCAACCCATATAACATTGCTGGTCTCACTACCCTTTTGTAGACCTTCCCTTTCACTCTTACTGGTACGCGTCTTTCACAAATCACTCCTGACACTCTTCTCCACCCACTCAACCCTGCCTGTACTCTCTTCTTCACCTCTCTTCCATACTCGCCATTACTCTGAACTGTTGATCCCAAGTATTTAAACTCATCCACCTTTGCCAACTCTACTCCCTGCATCCTCACCATTCCTCTACCCTCCCTTTCATTCACACACATATATTCCGTCTTAGTCCAGCTGACCTTCATTCCTCTCCTCTCTAGAGCATATCTCCACCTCTCCAGGGTCTCCTCAACCTGTTCCCTACTCTCACTACATATCACAATGTCATCTGCAAACATCATAGTCCACGGGGACTCCTATCTGATCTCGTCTGTCAACCTGTCCATCACGAGTGCAAATAAGAAAGGGCTCAGAGCTGATCCTTGGTGTAATCCCACCTCCACCTTAAACGCATCTGTCACTCCCACTGCAGATCTCACTGCTGTCACACTACCCTTGTACATATCCTGTACCACGCTTACATACTTCTCTGCCACTCCCGACTTCCTCATACAATACCACAACTCCTCTCTAGGCACCCTGTCATATGCTTTCTCTAAGTCCACAAAGACACAGTGCAACTCCTTCTGACCATCTCTGTACTTCTCCATCAATACTCTCAGAGCAAACATCGCATCTGTAGTGCTCTTTCCTGGCATGAAACCATACCACTGATCACTAATCATCACCTCCCTTCGTAACCTAGCTTCCACTGCTCTTTCCCATAATTTCATGCTGAAGTAGCCAAAATCCTAAGCTGCAAGGTGAGAGAGAGAGAGACAGAAAGTGAGATAGTTAAGAAATAGTGCTACTGGAACTAAACAGCCATTTTCCAGTGTTCCAGTTAGTTGAGGAGCCATAATAGCCAAACAGCTACTGACACTGCTGAAAGCGATCACTTTGTATCCACTTATATTCAGATTTCTTATTTTTATTATTATTATTTTTTTATGAAGTTCATATGCCCCTTTTGCTGCAGTTTCCTAGCTTGTCTTTGCCTCATAGAAAACAAAAACATATTTTTTGTTTTTGATGATATGTGTATGTAATGGAGCTGACCCACCATAACATAAGCACCATATATTACAGCAGGTCTGTACGATATTGAGAATGTGTGGAACATTAAAGGGAACAATTCTATGTGTTTGCAAGTCTAATCTGCTATTCAAAGATCTGTAACCTGGCCAACATCAAAGACAAGTTGGACAGGATAAGAATGTTGTGTTGTGTCTTTCGGCATTTCCCGGTTAGGGGTCGCCACAGCGGAACTCCGGTCCGCTAATGATTGGCAGTAGATTTTTATGTGCCGAGTTGCCAGCCCTGACGCACAAGCTTCAGCGAAGGTGCGCCCATTCATGCATGTCTCCACACAGAAGACGCTCTAGCTGAGAATCGAACAGGACACTGTCTTACTGTGAGGCGACAATATGAAGGGAAATACACCTCAGACATCCACATCAGCCTTTCTAGCCAATAATCTCAGGCTACCAGTCCCTCACCCATTTGATGGTCCTGCTAAGAAATTATGTAGTGAAGACAGGTTCTAAGTTAATCACCTTTGTTATCTGCAATAAAAACATGGAAGGGGTTAAAATGCTACAATTTAGCATTCTGCACACCAGCTCTTTTCCTGTTAAGAGGACTGCATGGGTTTACTGGGCCCCTGAGTTTGTTTTCATTTCCTTTTGCAGCAGTCACCAGCATCACATGATATCAGGCAGATTTCATGAGTATTTGAGGAGAACGTGTCTGTTTCCCATCTGCACAAGATTATGGCTCATTTTAAAATACTTTCCTTTCTTGAGAATAAATGTACTGTTTTTTTTTTTCCTTAACAAAATGTGATAATTTAATTTGCTGCTTCATTCACCTAATATTAAATGCATTTATCTATTTATTCAAGTCCTGGGTCGTACTACATTGAGTTGCATGGATGAGCCTCTATAATTTCCGGAATCATTTCCTGACTCTGTACATGTGGATGCAGGTAAATGCCAACATACTGCAGCTCCTAGACATAGTTCTAAAAGCTGGACCAGTTAATATTTTGTGTTTTAATTAGCTACTCAGATGCATCCCAAACATATCGTATTACACTGAGCACTGCAGCTCCAGTATATGACAATAATCAAGAATACATTTTTTCAAGGGACATATGTCTTGCAACCCCAAGGCCACCTGCTTTAATATCTCACTCCACTGTCACATAAACATGGAGAAAAGTGAATATTTTGTTTTGGTGCAAAATTAACTGCCTTTTCCTTGAGTTCTGTCTCTGAGAAACAAAATAAAGTATGAAAATGTAAAAGTATAGCTGGGAGTGATGGGGGTTTGCTAATTAAAAAAAAAAAACTTCTGTAACAGTGAATATCAGACTTAACAGTGCTGGTTTGTTTGTTTGTGTCTTTCGGCTTTTCCCGGTTAGGGGGTCGCCACAGCGGAACTCCGGTCTGCTAATGATTGGTAGTTGATTTTTACGTGTCGGGTTACCAGCCCTGATGCACAACCTTCAACGAAGGTACGCCCATTCACGCATGTCTCCATGCAGAAGACGCTTTAGCTGAGAATCGAACAGGACAGCGTCTTACTGTGAGGCGACAACGCTACCGCAGCACCACCACCGCGGCATAGACTTAACAGGGCTGGTATTTATCTGAAAATGTTTTTAACATGCATTGTTTGGTGTGATGCAAATTGGCTGGAACTATTTTGAATAAGTAATGTCAAACCTTTATTTTAATAAATGCTACTGTGTCTGTCACCAGTTCTGAGGATACTTGTTGCAAGTAATTGTTTTTACTTTTCCTCTGTCCCTTAACAGCTTGTGAAATCTCCATAAAATATGTGCATTTCCGGCTTCTTCTCCTAGATTCGCTCAAACCATTTTTATAATTTCTACCCTTTTCCCCGTTTGTGATTATATGCGTGTCTGTGTGTGTTTGTGTATGTGTGTGTCTCTTATTCATATTTCTCCATATATTCTTTTTATCTAAAGGTGATGTGAATCTCACAATGACAACACTACTGCGTAACTGATCATTCTGTGTTTGTGTAGTTGGAGCTACACAATAAAGACTGTGGATTTTCTGATGATGTTTGAGTGCTGAATTTTGTATATATGTGTATTACATATACATATGCATATACAAACATGTATATGTATGTGTATGTAAATATATATCATCATCATCTTCTTTCGGCTGTTCCCGTTAGGGGTCGTCACATCAGATCACCTGTTTCCATTTCTTCCTGTCCTCTGCATCTTGCTCTGTCACACCAACAACCTGCATGTCCTCTCTCACCACAGCCATAAACCTTATCTTAGGCCTTCTTCTTTTCCTGTTACCTGGTAGCTTTATCCTTAGCATCTTTTTCCCAATATACTCAGCATCCCTCCTCAGCACATGTCCAAACCAATGTAATCGTGCCTGTCTGGCTTTGTCTCCAAACCTTCCAACCTGGGCTGACCCTCTAATATACTTATTCCTAATCCTGTCCACCCTCGTCACATCCAGTGCAAATCTTAACATCTTTAATTCTGCCACATCCAGCTCACACTCCTGCCTTTTTGTCAATGCCACTGTCTCCAACCCATATAACATAGCTTGTCTCACTACCCTCTTGTAGACCTTCCCTTTCACTGTTATAGGCACTCGTCTGTCACAAATCACTCCTGACACTCTTCTCCACCCACTCCATCCTGCCTCTACTCTCTTCTTCACCTCTCTTCTACACTCACCGTTACTCTGAACTATTGACCCCAAGTATTTAAACTCATCCACCTTCACCACCTCTACTCCTTGCATCCTCACCATTCCTCTATCCTCCCTCTCATTCACACACATATATTCTGTCTTAGTCCTGCTGATCTTCATTCCTCTTCTCTCTAGAGCATATCTCCATCTCTCCAGGGTCTCCTCCACCTGTTCCCTACTCTCACTACAGATCACAATGTCATCTGCAAACATCATAGTCCACGGGGACTCCTGTCTGATCTCGTCTGTCAACCTGTCCATCACCATTGCAAATAAGAAAAGGCTCAGAGCTGATCCCTGATGTAACTCACCTCCACCTTAAACGCATTTGTTACTCCCATCGCAGACCTCACCGCTGTCACACTACCCTTGTACATATCCTGTACCACTCTTACATACTTTTCTGACACTCCTGACTTCCTCATACAATACCACAACTCCTCTCTAGGCACCCTGTCATATGCTTTCTGTAAGTCTACAAAAACACAATGCAACGCCTTCTGACATTCTCTGTACTTCTCCATCAACACTCTCAGAGCAAAGATCGCATCTGTAGTGCTCTTTCCTGGCATGAAACCATACTGCTGATCACTAATCATCACGTCCCTTCTTAACCTTGCTTCCACTACTCTTTCCCATAACTTCCTGCTGTGACTGATCAGTTTTATCCCTCTGTAGTTACTACAGCTCTGTACATCACCCTTATTCTTAAAAATTGGTACCAAAACACTTTTTCTCCATTCCTTAGGCATCCTCTCACTTTCCAAGATTTCATTAAACAATCTGGTTAAAAACGCCACTGCCATTTCACCTAAACACCTTCATGCTTCCACAGGTATGTCATCTGGGCCAACAGCCTTTCCATTCTTCATTCTCTTCATAGCTATCCTTACTTCCTCCTTGCTAATCCATTGTACTTCATGATTTACTATCCCTACATCATCCAACCTTCTCTCCCTCTCATTCTCTTCATTCATCAACCCCTCAAAGTACTCTTTCCATCTCCTCAACACACTCTCCTCGCTTGTGAGTATGTTTCCCTCATTATCCTTTATCACCCTTACCTGCTGCACATCTTTCCTAGCTCGGTCCCTCTGTGTAGCCAACCGGTACAGATCCTTTTCTCCCTCCTTAGTGTCCAACCTTTCATACAACTCTTCATATGCCTTATCCTTAGCCTTCACCACCATGCAGCTCATCTCCTTATACTCCTGTCTACTTTCTTCATCTCTCTGACAATCCTACTTCTTCTTTGCCAACCTCTTTCTCTGTATACTCTTCTGTACTTCCTCATTCCACCACCATGTCTCCTTGTTGTCCTTCCTCTGCCCAGATGTGATACCAAGCACCTTTCTAGCCATCTCCCTTACTAGCTCTGCTGTAGTTACCCAGCTATTTGGTAACTCTTCACTGCCACCCAGTGCCTGCCTTAACTCATACCTGAACTCCACCTCACAATTACCCTTTTTCAATTTCCACCACTTGATCCTTGGTGCTGCCCTCACACTCCTGCTCCTCTTCTTGATAATCAACGTCATCCTACAAACCACTATCCTATGCTGCCTAACGACACTTTCTCCGGTCACCACTTTACAGTCTCCAATCTCCTTCAAACTGGCCCTCCTACATAAGATATAATCCACCTGTGTGCATCTTCCTCCACTCTTGTATGTCACCCTATGCTCCTCCCTCTTGTTAAAATACGTATTCACCACAGCCATGTCCATCCTTTTTGCAAAATCCACTGCCATCTGACCTTCTGCATTCCTTTGTTTAACACCATACCTACCCATCACTTCCTCATCCCCTCTGTTCCCTTCAAAAACATGCCCATTGAAATCTGCGCCAATCACCACTCTCTCACCCTTGGGTACAGCCATCACCACTTCATCCAATTCACTCCAAAATTTTTCTTTCTCATCCATTGCACACCCAACTTGTGGAGCATACGCACTAACAACATTCATCATTACACCATCAATTTCCAGCTTCATAAACATCACTCTATCTGACACTCTTTTCACCTCCAAAACATTCTCAGCATACTGTTCCTTCAGAATAACTCCTACGCCGTTTCTCCTCTCATCCACACCATGATAAAATAATTTGAACCCACCTCCGATACACCTAGCCTTACTCCCCTTCCATCTGGTCTCTTGCACACACAATATACCAACCTTCCTTCTGTCCATCATATCAGCTAGCTCTCTCCCTATACCAGTCATACTGCCAACATTCAAAGTTCCGACCCTCACTACCACAGTCCTAGCCTTTCTCCTCTCCTCCTGCCTTCGGCCATGTCTTCTGCCTCTTCTCCTCCTTTGGCCAACAGTAGCCCAATTTCCGCCAGCACCCTGTAGGCTAACAGTACTGGTGGCGGTCATTGTTAACCCGGGCCTCGACCGATCCGGTATAAAAAATTTTCTTGGTGACTGCATGAAATGTTTTGGTGAAGTTTTACACCGGATGCCCTTCCTGACGCAACCCTCCCCATTTATCTGGGCTTGTGACCGGCACAAAGAAATGCACTGGCTTGTGCATCCCCAGTGGCTGGGTTATATATGTGTATATATATATATATATATATATATATATATATATATATATATATATATATATATATATGTGTGTGTGTGTGTGTGTGTGTGTGTGTGTGTGTGTGTGTGTGTGTGTGTATATGCAACAGTCTATGACAGACATTTAAAGTAACAAAACTTCGAATAACTGCCATACAGCTCAAATCATAAATATTCAACCACATTTTACATCTAATCACAGAAATTCAAAAAATAAAATCTATTTTTTTGCAGGGGCTGTGCCTCTCACATGCCTGCAAATTGTATATACCAACTCTAAGATCAAACTACAGTGGGAAAATGTAGAATTCCCAGATCCTCACTGTACTGCAATCTTCCTTCTTCCTCCCTCGGCTCCTCGCCACAGCGGATCACCTGTCCGCTCATGATTGGCAGTCTTGCACTGAAAAAAAAGCCAGTGGTTTCCATCATCTGTGCTGTTTTTTTTTTTTTTTTTTTTTTGTCATTTCGGAAAGTTGCCACTTCACTGGGGTTAAAGGGAACCAATACATTCATATATGGTTACGACCCAAAAGACTGACTACTCATTTGACTGATAAGTTTTTTGGGGTGTAAAAAAAGAGAGCACATACAAATGAGTGAATG